>NC_050472.1:13884412-14144412 GCF_013373865.1 Monomorium pharaonis | reverse complement strand
TCAAAAACTACGATTCAAATAAAATTTTGGTAAAGGAAAAATCGTTTTAGAATTGCGTCAGGAATACGTCATTTTACGGATCTAATGTTATTCTGAATGACCCTGTATATCGATATGTACATCAATTTCAGGATTCGACGAGATACTAAGTGCGTACAAAATACAAATTTCTATAAAAAAAGGCAAAACGAGAAAAAAATGTATATCATGGTGTGAGTAAAAAATATAATTATATATATATATGTGTGTATGTGTGTATGTGTGTTTTATGTATGTATATGATTAATTTATAAAAATGTGCACGTTAATTATTTGATAAAAAAGAAACAACGACAAATACATCAGGAATTGGAAGATCAACATCATTGACAGGTTCAAATAGTCAATACGGCATACGAAAACATTTTCCATTAATATTTAAAAACTGAAACAAAATTAACTCATGTGATAAAGATGAACAACGGAATACACCTTCAAAAACTGAAGAAGCGAGAACGTCAACAAGAGATTCAACTCTAGAAAAAACATTTACAAGAAAACAATACTCATTATCAACACGAATAATATTTCGAACAATACAAATCGACAAATCTTAGAGAATAATTGTATTATCCTGATTGTTAATACCGATACAGAAATCAGGAATTTTGTGAATTAAAAATTGCATAACGTGAATTGCATAACGTGAATTGCATAATGTGAATTGCGTTATGAGGCAAATGAGGAAATAGAGGACCCTTATTGTGTCTACCAGAGAGGCTGATGCAAACATTTTTTTTTAACCGCATTTCTCGTTGTTGAAATCCTTTCTGTCGATTTGCAATTTGCTGCAGATGCTGATTAGGTTTTCGACAACACTGATGAAAATGTCATATTATTTTTGTGTGGAAAAGCAAAAAAAGAATCGACTGAACCAAAGTACTTTAAATCTTCAACAAGATGTAAAAGACAATATGTGTTATACGTCATAAATTTAGCTCCATAAATATCTTCAGTATTATTTACAAAAGTACGTAATGCTGACTGAGCTAAAGACAAATCCGAATTTAAAATAAAAGATTTACATAAAATGCGAATACCTATATTTAAAAGCATAAAATGTGAATAAACCAACGGATGAACAATGCCTGCAAAAACTGCTGGACCACTGTAACATAAAAGGACCCCGCACAGAACAAATGAAAAAAGGGGTATAGTCAAATTGGCTGAAACTGATGTATGTTGTAGTTCATGACATCCTGATCAAGAGTCCTCATAAGTGCTAGGTCTGAAAATGGCCAGTTTTTGAGTTATGAAGGGTTAAAGATTGGAAATATCGATTTCTGCTAATCAAGCGATTAAGAGTACAAAGCAAAGCGTGATGTTATTTAACGTTGTTATGTAAGTATGTTACACACACACACACACACACACACACACACACACACACACACACACACACACACACACACACACACACACGCACGCACGCACGCACGCACGCACGCACGCACGCACGCACGCACACGCCCGGGGGGGTGCAAGGGGGGGTCTTGCCCCCCTTCCCGCACCCACCCTGTCGATAGAGGTGCCCGAAAAGTCGCAACCCATGTGGTAAGTTTGTTGGTTATTGTGTCCGTTTGGTCTGTGCGCATTTGGTCCGTGCGCATTTGGTCCGTGCGTATTTGGTCTGTGTGCATTTGGTCTGTGCGCATTTGGTCTGTGTCCGTTTCACTCAGCCTGCTGTGTCCGTTTATTACTGTGCGCATCTGGGACGCTCCCGCGGGATCGGATTTGCACATTCTTTTTGCCCTGAAAAGAACCGTTTTATAATTACTTAATTATATAAGAGATGCTGGTAATAGGAACAATCAACAAGCTGAAGAAATAAGACGAGTAGAATTGATTGATCTATTTTGAATAATTAACTGTAATTATGAACATTGGGTAACACTTGGGTAATGCGTACGTGCGTGCGTGCGCGCGTGTAAACATACTTAGATGACAACGTTAAATAATATCACGCTTTGCTTTGTACTCTTAATCGCTTGATTAGCAGAAATATTTCCAACTTTTGACCCTACATATCTCGAAAACTGGCCATTTTCACACCTAGCGCCTTGATGAGGACTTTTGATTAGAATGTCATGAACTACAATATACATCAGTTTCAGCCAATTTGACTGTACCCCCATTTCCCTTTGTTTTGTGCGGGGTCCTTTGTCGTTGTTCAATGGCTTTGAAATTCCTAAACTTTGCAATTAAAGTAGGTTTCCGTGAAAACTCTCGAAGACACCAATTCTTTACTGTTTCTAAACGTTTAGACAGTAATTTTGTATCCTGTGGCATTAGTTTTATGAAATGGGAGTATTTACCTTCGATGACACCAAACTCAATTTTTTCCATAACGCAATTCCAATAGTACAGGGTGCATATATTCAAAAGGCACTTGAGTTGGAATTTGTATTGAAAGACGAAAAAGAGTACTATCACCTTCTTTATGATGTTCTCCATCGAGATATTGGGAATATATTCTTTGAGTTCTAAGTCTATGGATTTACTCCACGTAAAACTATAATACCAGGACGAAGGCGCTCACCTATTATCCAACATTTAGAACATGGTACTTTTGCGTTGTGTGCTTTGTGATTTACACGCACGAGCAGTTGCATCCGCGATAAAATATCTAAGTTCAATTTTTTTCGTTACACCATTGAATTGAATTCCGTTGTCTAAAGTTTGAAGAACTTCAGTAATGAATTGTTCGAAAAAAATTGATGGGTTAGTAGGTTTGCTTGAAGCTCTCCATATTCCCACAATTCAGGCTTAGATTTTGGAATATTCGCTATCCTAATTTGAATCGGCCACATTTGAATTTTGCCAGCTTTATCCAAAGTTGCTCCATCAGTATTAAAATCGATTAGAAGATGTTCTGGAATTTGCATTACAGGAGTTTCATGAAGAATGTAAAGAGAACCTGTTACAAATCCTAAATGAAGACATTCGCCTCCAGATATTTGATGAAGCTCACAACGCATTCGAGGAGTTTAAAGAAGTGATCTAACATCACTTTTTAAATTGGAAAAGCCACCATAAAATTTAAGAACTTTTAAAATAACATTTGCCTGCACATGAGACATATTGGTCGATAAAAAAACGTCTGCAAGTTTTGATTCAAAATTTTGTAAAGAATCAAATTCCAAATTATTTTCTTCATCAATTTCTATCTCATTTGCATCTTTGCACGAGCTAACTGACTCTATGTCACTTAAATCAGAAACGTATAAATCTTCAAAAAATATATCATTGGTAACATTTTTATTATGAACTGGATTTACATTGGCATTATGCCTAATATTCTGTACAGATGATGCATCAAAAGTAACTTCAATATTACTAATATCTACATCGTTTTCTACTTCAGAAGATTTACTATTTTCCTGATTTGTTGCACGAAAAATAGCCATAAGATGAAAACGCTGCCGTCTAGATAAATTATAAATAACTTTCCTATATCTTGTTACTTTACCGCAATTGATATTAATATTCTTTTCCTTGTTAGAAGTTGACGGTTCAGAATTGCACATGTTGGCTTTAATCCTATTTGAAAAAGAAAACCACTTTAATAAAATTATAGAAATAATTAAATAATCCAGATAGAAAGCAATATAGAAATAATAAAAAAATCAAGCTGAAAAGATACAAACAAATCAAGAAATAATGAGAAAAAAATTCAAAAAATAAAAAAAATTCAGAAGAAATAAATCAAGAAATAATTAAAAAAAATTATTCAGTAATAATAATTACCAATGATAAGTTTCATACAATACAAATACTTGCTGCTAATATAATTAAATTATTGTTTTCAAATAAAGTAGGAAATGATTGTAAAAAGAAATAAGCACACAATTGTAATTGAGACAAACATAAACTATATAAAAATATGTCAATGCAAATAAGATAAAATTTTATGATACAATTGCAATTTTATTTTTAATACTTGTGTCTGGCTTTGATCAAAACACCATCAAATTATTTCTTTTTAAAAAACACAATAAATTCTTTATAGGTTACAACGTGTCTTGCACTTCACAAGGTTCGTTAAAAAAAATGGTGCATGCAGCAATTTGGCTTCAATTGTTTTAAATTATTAATAATGCGCGCTGAATGGCTTGAATTTTGCGCTGAACGTGTAATGCGCATGCTCAGTAAGAGCATGGTGATGGCATAGAGACATACACAGAGTGTCGTGTTGTTCATTTCACTAGTGCCATCACCGTGCGATAATCACGTGCATTTTTATGCAGTGAAAGCATAGTGGCAGCACTAGAACACGTCTGTTAAATTAGTACCCCCACCACAAAAATTCGAAAAAATAATTATGCAGAAATTATTTGCTCTTTATGTGCTAATTTTGTGCTTTATTCGCGATTTTTGTGCTTAAGCGGTTTAGCGAGAGATCGTAAATGAAAATGGGGGTGCTAGCTTAACATAAGTTAGCACCCCTACTCATTGAAATTATACGCAAGACAAAAAAATGATTATGGTAGAATTATGTGCTTTTTATGTGCTTTCAAACGAATTAAATGAAATTAGCTTATCTGTAATAATTTAGAAGATATACAACAAAAAAGATTGATATATCACAAATACCAAAGTAAAGTGCCAGTTAAAATAGAGATAGCGAAATGATTCTCGTCTTAAAATCTTTGTACATTTATGTGCTTTTTATGTGCTTTCAAACGCATTAAATGAAATTAGCTCATCTGTAATAATTTAGAAGATATACAACAAAAAAGATCGATATATCACAAATACCAGAGTAAAGTGCCAGTTAAAATAGAGATAGCGAAATGATTCTTGACTTTGCTACGCGTAGAAAGTCGCAAACCCATGTGGTACAGTACGAAGTGTGGACACTTTTTCGCTGTGGTTACATACACACACGTGCGCGCGCGCGCAGAAGGTGCAAGGGGGGCTTCGCCCCCCTCCCGCACCCACCCCGTCGGTAGAAGTGTTTCGGAAAATTACAAACCTATGTGATACGGTACAAGCGTAGACATCGTTTCATTCTGTAAGCAGAGGTGGATCGCGCTACGCGTGGAAAGTCGCAAACCCATGTAGGTTTTGCCGCACTCCCTACCGTTATTAATTAATAAAACTCTACTTCATTGTTTTAATGACGGCGGTTCATGTGAGAAGTATGTCGTAACTATCTCGGAAGTTTTTTGTATATCTTTTGTGGGATTTATCAAATGTTTTAACTATTGTATTCACATATCTGTTTGCTTCTTTGCCGAAACGCATTTAACGGACTACTACAGAGCATCATCATCGACTATTCAACATTCGTCACGTCTTACGCACGTCGGCGCCACGTGCCATACACAGCTCACGGGCATCATCACCTCATCTAATCGGAGGCCTGATTAATATAATCACGTTTCGCGAGTATTCATTACTGACAAATATGTAAGCTAAATTATTCTTCTTGACTCAATTCATCTATCGACACTGTAATATCAAATATATGACGACTCGGGAGTTCCCTGAGTTCACAGCAATTACCACGTATATTTCTTTTGTAAACATCCGTTTCTACTACGTCCTCTCACCCTGTTAACATCCATAGGTAATCCAACGAAAATACAAGCGATTTTGCGAATAATATCAAAAGATGTTTTATACAAAAATTTTTTAGCCTAAATTACTTTTATTTAAATATGCTGTTAATTTTTTGAAAAAAATTTTTTTTTCAAAAATTTATCCTTTACACCTTGCCTATGTTGAATATTTATTGCATCAAAATTTCAATTTTAGTGAAATTCGGTAGGCACAAATGTAGAGGGGGACAATGCATGAATTTAGAAAATTTTAGTTAGATGCTCAAAAACGGTTCAAAGGGTTAAAACCTCTACCTTTCAATGGTTGATACATTTCTGCCTTTTCTTCAATATATCTCGTAAACTTAACAAAACATAAAAAAATGTTTTATACAAAAATTTTGCAGTATAAATACTTTTATTTAACTACGCTGTTCATTTTTGGAAAACAATTTTTTAATTAAATCTAGTACAATGTAGCATTTAATATAGACATCAATATTGCTGTAAAATTTCAAAATTATTAGGAAGTGGGTTTACTTAACAGAATTTGTAACAGATAAAAAGGATAATAAAAATAATTGTAAACCAGGAGACGAAATTTTAAATAGTAATTATAAAAGAAAAACTGTCGAATATTGGAAAAGTGGAAAAAGGCCGATACGTAGTATAATAATAAACAATTACCTTTTTATCTGTTACAAATTCTATGTTAGGTAAATCTACTTCCCAATAATTTTGAAATTCTATAGCAGTATTAGTGTGTACATTAAATACATTATCTACTACATTTGTTATAATATCCTTTATTTTCAATTTATATAATTGTATTTCTCTTTTACTTATAGACGTTGATGGAATATGTGTAATTTGAAATAAAACAATTAACGTATTAAGAACATTTGCAACATTTATGTGTAACATTATGCTTTATTTGATTGAAAATTTAAACAATTTAACAGAATAATCAAGCACACGTTAGACGTCACTTGATACTGATGTGAAAATGACGTGTAATATCATGAATAAAGACACCAAACTTTTATTAATACGTGATTTTCATTTCATATATGATGCATATCGTGACATGACGAATGTAAAACATGAATGTAAAATACGTAACATAGACAGAATGAACACTGTGTGAAAACAACGTGACTACTCTAATATTGCGCAACTGTCACATAAAAAATAATACATACAGGAATGCAGATAACATGAGCGCAAGGGTGAGCAAACAGGGCACTTGCCCCTCCCCCCCCCCCCCTTAGTAGAAAGTTGGATACAGCATCTATTTTGTCTCCTTCGTTTCGAACTCCGTCTGTTTCTTGCTCGAACTATCTTCTATCTTGAATTGTTCTCGACTCTCCTTTTCTCTCACACGGCTATAGCTGAGAGAATAGGAGAGTCGAGAAGAATTAAAAGAGATAAAAGAAGATAGTTTGAGCGAGAAAGAGACGGAGTTTGAAACAAAGGAGACAACAGATGTCCCCACCGCTCGACGCAGGTCGAAGAGTAGGGCTCCCCTCCACAGACTTAGCACATGTAGGCAGCGATCGTAGATTGCGATTCCGGTAGCATACGATCGCATGGGGAGGGGATGAAGACTAAGGCAAGAACCAATCATATACTGAGCATTCATTTATTCTTTAATATGATTGGTCCTTGCCCTTAGTCTTCATCCCCTCCCCATGCGACCGTATGCTACCAGGGCCGCAATCTGCGATCGCTGCATGCAGGCAGTCTTGCTGGCGTGAGCCGTCGTGAGCATTTGAACCATTTAACTAACATCGCTGCTTAGTGTATAAGTAAATGCTTACAAAGCACTTGAATAAATGAGTCGCTACTCACTCCGACCCTATAGGGTTCCTATATAAAATTACTTTTTTTAAGTAAGACGGATAATTGAAGTAGCTTTTAAGTTATTTTGATTTACGGATTGAAAATTTTTTCCTTGATTTATTTTTTATAATTAAATGTTTTCAAAACATTGATAAACTCTATTCGAATATAATTATTATTATTTATTTTTCAATATAAATATAAGAAATTTTTTTAAAAAACCTAAGTTAGAAACTAATGATCAGTCGCAAAATCAATTAGTTTCTTTCTCTATTTCGTCTACTTCATCCATTCCTTGTATTCCATCAGAAAGTTTATCTTCTTGTGTTCCATCAACTAGTACTAATATTGAATTCGCTGTTGTCTCTATAGAAAAGTTTGATATTGGTCGGTATATCGAACTTAATTCAAATTTATCTCTTGAAGAAAAACTTGAAATTTTCGAAAATATATGGGTTCCGGGAAAAAATTATAACTTCCATAAAATTGGTGAGAAAAGACGCTTCAGATTTCAGTGGCTTGAGAATTATGCGCCATGGTTAGCATATTCCAAAGTTGACAACGGCGCTCTTTGCAAATTTTGTGTAATTTTTAAACAAAAGGTTTATCGAGGCTTACAAGGTGCTTTTATAATAAAAGGCTTTAGGTAATATAATGATTTTCATGAAAGTGCACAAAATCATGCTCGGTCCGAGTGGCACAAACAGGCTGTTATGGAGGGAGCGTTCCAGATGCGCACAGTAATAAACGGACACAGCAGGCTGAGTGAAAGGGACACAGTAACAAACGGACATAGACCAAATGCGCACGGATCAAATGCGCACGAACTTACCACATGGGTTGCAACTTCTCAGGGCACCCCTACCAACGGGGTGGGTGCGGGAGGGGGGGCGAAGCTCCCCCTTGCACCCCCCGTGTGTGTGTGTGTGTGTGCAAAGCATTCTCTGCACCACATGGGTTTGCGACTGTGTCCGTTTGTTACCGTGTCCGTTTATTACTGTGTCCGTTTGTTACTGTGTCCGTTTGGTCTGTGCGCATTTGATCTGTGTCCGTTTGTTACCGTGTCCGTTTATTACTGTGTCCGTTTGGTCTGTGCGCATTTGATCTGTGTCCGTTTTTTACTGTGTCCGTTTATTACTGTATCCGTTTGGTCTGTGCGCATTTGGTCTGTGTCCGTTTGTTACTGTGTCCGTTTGTTACTGTGTCCGTTTATTACTGTGTCCGTTTGTTACTGTGTCCGTTTGATCTGTGCGCATTTGGTCTGTGCGCATTTGGTCTGTGTCCGTTTGTTACTGTGTCCGTTTGGTCTGTGTCTGTTTGTTACTGTGTCCGTTTCACTCAGCCTGCTGTGTCCGTTTATTACTGTGCGCATCTGGGACTCACTCGTTACGGAAGCAACCAGTTTGATTGTTATAAAAGAAAAAAGGAAGTCTAGCACTGCCAGTGTGATTTCTCAATCCAGAGCTGACATTCAGTGTTGTTAGACGGGACAGTTTTTCTCGCGCATGCGCGAGAATGTGCAGTATAAATTGTTTATTATTTTATTTGATTTTATACAATCTTGACTTAAAAAAAATGTATGTAATCTTTAAATATATAGTTAAAATGTAGCTTCTAAAAGACCTATATAAATCACATTTTTATACTTAATAATGTTATATTTGACGCGCATGCGCGAAAAAAACCGTCCCGTCTAACAACACTGCTGACATTATCGCAAAAAATCGGGAAAAACTGGGGTCGATTGTTCGAACAATTGTGTTCTGTGGGACTCACGATTTGGCTCTTCGTGGAAAAACATCAAATGAGGGAAATTTCAAAGACCTATTAAAATTTCGAATACAGGCTGGTGATTTAAAATCAAAACAATTTTGAAACGGGTCCACAAAATGCACAGTACACATCTGTCAGAACCGAGCACGAGATAATAAAAATTTGTGAAGAAATAATAGCAAATGATATTGTCTCAAAAATTAATGCTTCCAAATACTTCTCGATTATAACAGATGAGACCAGTGATATTGCTGGAGTAGAACAGCTTTCATTAGGCGTCAGATTTTCTGATTTTGACAATAATAAGTTAATAATCAAAGAAGAGTTTCTTGAATTTGTAATGCTTAAGAAATTTGATGCCCAATCTATTTCTGAAGCTATTTTAGAAAAATGTGAAAGCCTCAATTTAAATATGGAATATTGTATTGGACAGGGATATGATGGATGTTCTGCAATGGCTGGAAAAGACAATGGAGTCAAAAGTATTATTCAAAAAAAATGTCCCAATATTCATTTTGTTCATTGTTTGTCGCATAAGCTAAACTTAGTTGTTCATGATTTGAACGAACTGTGTGAAGTTAGCAATACTATTGGGACTATACAAGAAATAATAAATTTCTTTAGAGGAAGCAATATCCGTAGACAGCTCTTTCCTTCAATCCCTATGCTATGTGAAACTCGCTGGACGGAAAAGCATAAGACTATTGGCTTATTTAAAAGGCATTTAAAAATAATATTAGAACAATTACATGAAATCTCGGAAAGGACAACAAGTAGCAAGCAAAAAGCTTTTTGTTTATATAGTGTTGCTACTAAACCTACATTTTTAATATGTAATTTTATTATGGCAAAATATTCCGAAATACTTGAACCAATTTCTGTTTTACTGCAGAGTAAGCAAATAAATTTACTAGATTGTCAAAATCACATCAAGCATCTAATATCTGTCTAATATCTTCTTCAAGATGAGCAGGATCAGTTTGGCAACATTTTCAAAAAATGCGAAAACAGACCAAAAGAGTAAATTATACAACAGATGATCCTAAAGAATATTTCAAACTTAGTCTATTTTTACCATATATAGATTCACTTGTTAGTTCTCTTACAATTAGATTTTCTGAGGAAAACAAGTATATACATATATTTAATCTTTTCTGATTATATCCGTCTGCTTTTAAAGCTTTGACACGCGAAGAACGAGAGAAATTGTTGTTAGAGATCGATAATAGTGGTAGTTTACTTAATGATGGGCTAGTATGGTGTAAGATTATTAATGAAACTGACAATAAGATCAATAATGTGGAAGACATGCTTAAAATTGCCAAATTTGTTCCTGCAATTCAACTGAAATCTTTATCATTACCATCAGTTACTACAGCAGCAGTAGAAAGATCGTTCAGCACATTACGAAGGGTAAAAACATGGCTCCGCTCTACAATGTCTGAATCAAGAACTAGTGGCTTATGTATGTTAAGCATTCATTGGCAAATGATTGCTAATGATGAAGAAAGTTTTATAAACAAAATTATAAACAAATTCGGTCAGGACAAAAGAAAATTGATTTTTCTATTTAATTAAAATTAAAATTACTAATTAAATATAAAAAAATATTGTATTTTGAAATTTAAGTTTTATTTGTTTATTTAAAAAAATTACTTTAAAAATCTTAAATTTATCTTTTAATAAAACCTTTAAACAATTTACATTTTTAACAAAGCACAAAAATAGAACAAAATAAAAAAAAATAAAATAAAAAAATTCGAAACAAAAAAAAAACAAATTTAAAAACAAAAAAACAAAAACCTTTCTCGATTTACACCTACCTTGTCGCGGTGAGAAAGCTTTAATACTAAGAAGTGTATCAATATAAAGCATACATTCATTAATCTAGAAGTGATATTTTATATCATGCCTCCCCCCCTTAAAAAAAATAATGTGGACGCCCTTGGCAGATAATATAAATATATAGTATTATAAAATAAATAATGTATAACATAGATAATATACACTGTAACCGTGCTCGCGAGCGACGGCAAACTTCGCTTCCGTCCCTGGTCGCGGCCCTGAGCCGTTCGGGTGTCGGGGGTGACCGTTTCTCGCAAGGTTTCCTACAAAAATATTCGGTTGGGCGCCAGGTACGTTAAGCGTACCACTTTTCTCGTAATTCGCGGGAGATTGCGCTCAAATTAACTAAGTCACGAAAAGAATACGCCTTGTAGGCGACCGGGGCGTTAGCGGCTCTGATAGCCAGCTACTCAGCCCTAAAATGGCAGAGGGGGAGGGAGGTTCGACGCGGGCGGGTGGAATCGGGAAGGCGAGAGAACTATTAAGACGTAAAGGTAACAGTAAGATTAACAAATATATTTGACAACAGGTGATATAAAATGACAAGGCTTCGTTGAGCGGCAATGGTAATTCGCGCGTGGCACAAGCGGATGACCGCTCGAAATTAAATTTGACATACGCAGGACAGATCTGAAACGAGTTATTTTGTGTACGCGGGAATTCTCCGACTTGTCTACGCTTTATCCTGCGCCGTTAGTGGACGCCAAACTCCCGATAGGATGATAACAGTGTCCCCAAGGGCGATCGAGACGAACAGTAACTCCGAGCTTGCGCGACACGCGACGGACTCGTGCTCTTCCACATGTTACAAGATCTCGCGAGTAATATGTGCGATAATTATTCTGAGCTCGCCAACGAGGCGGTACAAGACAAGGATATGAAATTAGACGAAAGCGCAATTGTCAGAGATTCGCGATGCCGATGCGACAAATTAAATCCAATTTTACTAACAATACATTACAAATGCGCGACAATTTACAGCGCGGTTAATAACTCGCGACACGACTACAGGACGAAATTACAATTGACTCGGCTGCGGATCGGGACGCATACACAACGTAATTGCAATACGAAACGAACAGCATGGAGCGAACTCATGCGGGCGGGCGCGATCGGGCAAAGCAACGATACTCCAATAAATTCGTGACTCTAATCGACTGACAAGATCGCAATACTCTCGTGACTCTTTCGCGAGTCGCCCAATTGCGAAACCGGTGGCTTTACAATTCCAATATGACGCTCGTCTCACCAAGCCGGCTCCTTCGTCTCTGCCTCATCCGGATCGGGAGGTTTCCGGCTCCCGCGTCCTCTTACACTTGATATCTCAGCTCGGGATCTGGATCGCACACACAATACAATACAACGTCTGCAGCTCGAGTGCGGGATCCTGAATTCTGCGGGGGCCGCTCGGCGAAGCGCCTCACCTTGCCTCCGATACGCCCGGCCCTTATTGGCCGCGGTTTTCCAAAATCGATTTTCGCGCAACGCGCGGCGTGCACGCCGTCGCTGGCTGATCGATCCAAGCGCAGTGGTCGATACTGTTGGGCCCCGTGCACGAGAATTTTCGCTTTCTTCTGCGGCAGATTCTTCTCTCCTTGCCGGGCGCATTCTCCGTTACTAGGGCGTTACCTTCTCCTCGACGAGGGCGTTCACTGATTGTAAGCTGTCGCGATCTCCGCCAGAATTTATGCGGGATCGGGTCTGCAGTCGCCTCGTCGGGATGCCGGCTTCGCGCGCCTTTGCTAGATCCTGAAAGCGTGATTCGGCGGCAGTATCGGAATTTTCACAAGATGGAAATTGTAGGCAAGATAAGGGCGGTATTATCTGCGGATCCCCGCTCAAAAAGGGTCTCCGTTAATCTCTCGATGTCCGTTTACTCTACGACCTCCGGGAAGATTCTCCGACGAGACGAGACGTCCAAAAATTACAAGATAGATCGCTGTGGCCACCGATTTCCGCCGCATTCGCAAGGCAGCGCTCGCAAAAATCTTAACGATCAATAAACGGACAACACATGGGACGTCACACACACAAAAATACGAGATCACACGCTTTGGCGTCCGCTCCCGAGCAGGAGGACACAGGACTCGCGTGATGTTAACGCGTAAGGGCCGATAAGGCCCTTGTGACGGACAGCAGCCTGCGGCTGTCACGTCACAACACATAGATTATATAAATCCCTGATAGCATAGAAAAGTTTCTGCAATGTTGCAGAGACATAACAGTGAAATGTTGAAACTATTACAGTTACGTTAAGTTATGTCTCTGCAATGTTTCTGTAAGGTTGCAGCAATGTCAAAATGTCCGCTTTGGTCCGCAAGAACATTTTTGAAATATTACGGGAATATGACTATCCCAGTCCAGATAGCCAAGCGAAATTAAGCATATCGGGCAAATTAATGCACTGCATGTATGTTGTGAACTTGCCCACTATTTGCTGTCATTGTAATTTAACGTGGAACGAAGTTAACACCAGGAGAGCAAATAACGTTCATGAGTTTATAAAATTATAAGTGCATGCATTGAGGAATAATAAACTTGTCACATTGACAGCAATTGTGCATGCATGTTGACAACGTCAAGTTTGTTGAATTCTAATGTAGAATTTTACATGATGTCAGAACAACAGACAGTTTGAGGAAACACCTTGGCTTTAGTTTGATAAAATTAATAGGGAATAAGTGACAGCAGAATAACAACACGTTGCCTTTATTTGGCTATGTGGGAGGTAGTAAAAGTCGCCGTTATTTTGACGTTTTAAAAAATATTTTGGGTACATGTCCCATATATGAAGCACTTCCATTGTGAAAAATATTGAAATAACATAATTATAATGTAAAAAAAATAGTCACTATAGTCACATCTGGCATTGCCTAACTTCTGCGGTCACCCATCCAACTCTGAACCGCCATCGACATTGCTTGACTTCAAAAATCGTACGCAACCTAGCACTTCGCGATGATCCATGAACACTTCAGGCTCATGAATACATATTTGTTATAGATCAGTTCAATAGATGTCAGAAACACGAAATGTATAGTTACATAATATTAATAAATAAATATAAATATGTATGTATAAATATAAATGTATAGTTTTATTACTGATTTTTACATATGCAAAATAACATGTGGAATAACTTATAAAAATATGTTTTTGTTCTGTTCTTTTGGTAAAACTAAATTATATCCCAGACAGCACACAATATTTATAAAATATTTACAAAATATTTATAATATTTATTTGAATATTTTACAAATATTTATCCAAATATTTTATAAATGTTTTTGTGGTCTTAGATTTGACGGATCATAAAGATTTATCATAAATATTATAAAAATATTAATGAAATATTTATAAATATTTACGAAACATTACTTGTACAAATCTTTATTTTTTATTTACTATAAATAAATTATATATAATTATATGTTTATTTACCATAAACACACCTATAACCCATATGCATATACATGAGGATGTCATGACATGAGGCGTAACTTGCATAATGCTCTTTGGCGTTGTACCCACGTTGCCGAGAATGTGCGCCAAACATATCATATGAAAGGTTTCAGAAATTTTGTATTTGTAATATTACAAAATACTACGTTGCAGGTACATTTCAAATGTAAAGTTTCAATCAAGATGATTGCAGAAATGTTGCAAATGTAATGTTAAAAAAAAAGGTAGTCTCAGAAATATTACAAATGTGATGATACACAATTGAAACATTGAAACGTCTCTGTAACATAACTGCAACTCTTTGTACTATCAGGGATAATGCGTAGTATAAGATAGTATAATAACTTTATAAATGCTAGATACATAAAAGTCAATTTTATCGAAAGTTTTGTTTAATTGAAAAAAAATGTTTTTCAAAAAATGAACGGTGTAGTTAAATGGAGGTATTTATACTGTAAAACTTTTGTATAAAATATTTTTTTATGTTTCGTTAAGTTTACAAGATATATCAAAGAAAAGGAAAAAATGTTTCAACTATTGAAGGGTGGTTTTAACCCTTTAAACCGTTTTTGAGGTTTAACTAAAATTTTCTAATTTCATGTATTGCCCCTTTTACATTAGTGCCGAATATCACTGAAATTGAAAATTTGGTGCAATAAATGTTCAACATAGTGAAAGGGTAAAATTTTTCAAAAAATTAACAGCATAGTTAAATATAAGTATTTATGATGTGAAACTTAGTATAAAACATCTTTTGATATTTTGTTTAGTTTACGAGATATATCAAAAAAAGGCAAAAACCCTCAACATTTAAAGGGTGCTTTCAACTCTTTAAACCGTTTATAAGCACCAACTAAAAATTTCTAAATTCATGTATTTACCTCCTCTACATTTATGCCAAGTTTCATTAAAATCAAAATTTTTAGGTTCGCGAGGTTTCCTTGTAAATGAGTTAGAAATTATAGAATTTTTACTCCAAGTTACCTACCACAAAATCTTTTTTTAGGGGTAGTAAAGAAAGTTATCTCATGACCGGTTTTTCGGAACTAACGATTGTTAGACATGGGGGAGAACATGAATGACTCTGGTTGGATTAGGGTTAATATTACATTACTGATAAGATTGCTGTAATGTTAATGGGATAAGTTTAGACGAACATTTTCATGTTAAGTGGAAAGTTAGTAATAGGTTAATGAATCTCCATGAAATGTTATTATCTTACAATTTAAGCGATAAAATGATCCTTTATTCGTCAGTGATTATAAAAGAAAAAACCAATGTAATTGTTACGTTTTGACCTGACTCAAATATATTTGATAAATAACGCACAATGTTTCGACCGCTGGTTTCGGTCTTTATCAAGTGTTTAGATACATAGAAGTTACATGGTACACATTTTGAATTATAATATGTGTCTAGATGTCATCTGCAAGGCAATACAAACAAGCGAACATATGGATGAAATAAAGGATAAACTTCCGAAAAGGTGAAACCTCCGATCACGCTGAAATTTTAACCAAAGCTTACCCTTGATTAGAGAAGAAAGTCCCTAAAAGGATTTTCGCTGACAAAGCTTTGTTTGCCCTTTATCACTTCCTAAAGTTGCAAACATTTTTACTGTATATCTCTGAAAATATTGATTTTAGAGAAAAAAGTTTCAAACAAAAAATAAAGCTCATAAAAAGCTCTACAAAAAAGGTTATATACATTTTTTACGTAAACCTATTATTTTGGCTATCATGAAGAAAAAAAGCTTTTTTTCCCTCAACATTTTAAAAGCTTTCATTATGTATCTCAGAAAAGATGAGCGTAAAAAATAGGTATAGAAAATGCGTACTATAAAGAACACACACACACACACACACACACACACACACACACACACACACACACACACACACACACACACACACACACACACACGGGAAGGGTGCAAAAGGGGACTTCGCCCCCCCCTCCCGCACCCACCCCGTCGGTAGGGGTGCCCTGAAAAATTGCAACCCATGTGGTAAGTTCGTGCGCATTTGATCTGTATGCATTTGGTCCGTGCGCATTTATTACTGTAATCCTAACTTTAACCCAATCAATTTTAAGTCATTATTTAAGAATATCCATGTTACAATGTCAATTAGATATTCATAAACCAGGAGAGTGCCTACAATAGACCCATCCACGCGCGTGTGTTTATACGAGTAAAATCCTGTTAATCCAAAATTAAAATTATTTTATTTCATAACAGTTATTATAACTGCCAAAATAATAGGGGTACGTAAAAAATGTATATAACCTTTTTTGTAGAGCCTTTTATGAGCTTTATTTTTTTGTTTGAAACTTTTTTCTCTAAAATCAATACTTTTAGAGATATACAGTAAAAATGTTTGCAACTTTAAGAAGTGATAAAGGGCAAATAAAGCTTTGTCGATGAAAATCCTTTTAGGGACTTTCTTCTCTAATCAAGGGTAAGCTTTGGTTAAAATTTCAGCGCGATCGGAGGTTTCACCTTTTCGGAAGTACACCCGAAATAAGTTACAGAAGAATTGCACTAAAAAATATAAACCAATAATATCACTTACAAATCAAAAGTGCGGTCAAGTTTGTGTGGTAAAATATAATAAATGATTAGATACATTGAAGTCTAATGTGTGTGTTTCACTCGAGATCTGAGGCTCGATTCAGTGTTTAACTCAATTATACTGCCGTCACGAGAGTGACCCAATGTGCACGTGGAGACTGACAGTCGGATTTTGCACATCATGTGGCTTTGAAATTTATCGGTGAAAATTTGCATTTACTGATTTGAATATAGCGGATAGCTGACGTGCCAATTTCACAGAAGTCAACAAAAGGTCACATTTATCTACCCTCATAAACCCACACATAAGTGTACACATACACATAAACATATATATATACATACTTATACATAAAAAATAAATATTCAAATTTTATTTAAAAAATCGGCCCTTTTCAGAGTTACATGTGCAACATCCGACCGTCAACTTCCACGTGGTGTATGTACATTGAGTCACTCTGATGACGGCGGTATGATTGAGTTAAACACAAATAAAATCAATGTGCAATATCATATTGATACCGTTTTATGATATTAAAATTAAAAATGGCAAACCCAATATAATATAGATAAAAAATTTTGATATACTTTGAGTATACTTTGATATACTCAATGAGTTAATATTTTTGAAACTTTGTTCATAAATGTTCTTCGAGATATAATTAAAAAATTTGCAATTATTTTAAAATTTAAAATGAGGGAAAAATAAAACAAAAAATAAAAAATAAAGTCGAATACGTTACCGTTAGTTATCCATATATTCAGATCAGTGCTTGAAACGTTCGATTTTCACAACTAGACATCACAGATGCGCGCCTCGCATGCGCTGCTTAACGTTTTGTTTTTTACTTTTTAAAAATAAATTACAACAATAATTGTATAGATAATATTATACTATACAAATTTGACTGTGAAAATTCAATCACAATGACAGCTACTCTTGCAACACGAAGTAAGCGCAGAGAGAGAACCAATCAACACCGCGAAAAAGCGACAACAATAAATTTCGAGAGATGCGAGCAATCGATTTTACATGCATTTTTTAGATAGGATAGGATAGGATAGGATGAGCGCAAGCTTTTTTGAGATGATGTATATTCATCACCCTTTCATATATATAAAATTCAATCGATTATTCATATGGATCATTTTTGGCCCTTATATAGGCCCTTCTCCTTCAGGATTATACTCTCGAGATATGTTACTTTAATAAAAAAAATTAATAAAAAGATTTAATTAAAAAAGTCATAAATTAGTTTATAAATTAACTTGTCAAAAAAAGGTATTTATTTTACATATTGCAGTAAAGTATTTCTTTAGTCGAAAAATCAATGGATTAAAAAAAATCCATTTTTTATTAAATATAAACCGACGCCCTTGTGATACCTGAGTCACAGTGATCTAATGTATTCTTTCAACGGTTGCCGAACAGAAACTGATATTTCCCTCCTTTGAGTAAGCGTCTGTACATATCTGAAATTGATTTTATATGGCATCACAAGTTTACATGTCCAAGCGCGCCGAAAGATATTTTAATAATAAGCCATCAATCCGGGTCATGGTGACCCGGTGTGATAGCCTAGAATAAAGAATACATATTTATTATAGATTAGTTCAATAGTTGGTAGAAAAATAAAACATGTATAGTTAAATAATATTTGTATAAATAAATACAAAATTTGTTTTTTCTCTGTTCTTGTGATAAAACTAATTAAAATTATATCACATGATAAAAACACATAAAATTAAGTTTAAATCAGGAAAACACGTTATATTTTCGACATCATTACATTATATCTATTGAAGATACGTATGAATGTTCTGACAAAAATATAGAACATCTTATAAAAATACTATTTAATAACAAAAATATCAAATACGATAAAGTTTTCATATAGTACCTATTTTAGTGTAATTGAATTTTTTATTACCTATGCAACTATTACAGATACATTCAAATATAGAAGTAAACTTTTTGTTTCTAAAAGATTCTAAAAAATATTGCATTTACAATATTATAAAAAACACGAAGTAAGAACATTTCTGAAATATTTCGGATGCAAAGTTACAATTAAAATATTAATGAAAGATTTCTGTACCAGTTCCGAATATTACAATATTTTAGCAATGTTACATAAATTTTAGAAAAATTAATTCAATACAGAGAAGTATATTTACAAAGATGTCACAAAGACATATAATGCTGCTATCAAATATTGCTGCTATTTTGTGAAAATAGAATGAGTGTGTAAACATATAAAGTGTAGGTTTTCATATGTAATAAGATTGATTGAAAAATTGAGTCATTGTAAATTTAATATTTCTTAATATATTGTCTATACATAGGTATGTAAAATGTAGGCTTCATAATTGAACAACTTCTTTGGGGCATACAGTCAATGAAACAAGAAAATTTTCTATAAATTTTCTTACCAATAAAAATAAATAAAAACGATAATAGAAAATGTAGATAAATTTTATATCCCGTAGACAAAACCGAAGAACGAAGAATACAAGACTGCGAAAAGAGGAATGTAAATAGTATGATAAACGATAGAAGTAAAATAAGGAAAGATGAAAAAAGAGAATGAGGAGAAAAAGAGAAGAAAAAAGAAGGGTAATAGAAGGAGAAGCTAAAGAAAACACGGCAGTAAGAGAAGAAAACAAGCATGCATGCAGAGAGATAGGAGCATACAGACAGATAGCTGCCGTTGTGTTGTGATCGCCACTACTACCGCCGCCACCGCCGTCGACGCCATCGTTGTTGCCTCTGCCTCCACTACCACTACCACCTTCACCATCACCACCATCATTACCACCACTACCGCTGCCGCCTCTACCACTACCACCGCCACGATCGCCACCACTACCGCTGCAATCGCGCGTTCGAAGAAAGTGGGGATTATACAACACAGCGCGACCGCGTGTACGGACAGCTTTGCAGAGCTACGCTCAGCACACGGCGAAACGTTCGCCTGCTGCTACTGTTGTTGCTGCTAGCTGTCGACTACCAGCTGTCGACTGCTTCTCTTTGTCTGGCGGTTTTTCGCGCGCTTAGTTTTGACTGACAAATCCGTACATTGAGCCAAAAAGTAAACTCATAGAAAATCTATAGTCATGTCGTGAATTTAACAAACACTTTGTCAAAAATCGTGGATAGCTAAGTAAGAACAATATCTATCCTCATCGCTGAGAAGATGCTGAGGTAAATCTTGCTCAATCTGTTTGTGTGTTTTCTTGGAAAATTCATGAAAATTGCCTGTTAAAAGGAAACAGTCAAACGTGGAAGAGGCACAAATGATTAAATGTGTTATCGAAAATATGAAAATCTTTAAAAATTACTACTTGTGTAATGTGCATTTTGTTTCATAAAATGCGCGTACACCATGTGTTGCAATAATTCGCGATTGGTGACTTTAAGTGTCGTGCGTCGATCGATGAATTAAACATGGAAATAGATATTAGTAAAAAAAAGCAAAAACAAATATAATACGATATTGTTATTAAGTTTAATGCGAAACTTTCAACCATCCACAGGTGTTTCAATCGATCCATTTTCATGTGTTTTCGCGTGGATGTTCCGATATGTAGTGATCATAATTCAAAAATTGCGTGGAATCTTACATAATTCAGTGAGAGTTGGCTTTAAATATTTTATTAATATTTACACGTGTAAAAATAAAAATGTGATGCTTTCAAAAGAGATTTAATAAAAAATAAGAATCATAAAGTTCTGTGACACATTTTGAACGTGATTTATTTTAATAAATAAAAAAAAACTTACACATATTAATTATGAATACAAGCAAGTGTATTCAATATAAATATTTATATTATATATGTAAAGTAATCTGATATTATATATATTATATAAGAATATTGTAAATTAAACGCGTATTGTAAAAATATGAATAATATAAATAATAGAAATTTATTCATGTTAAATTGATTTAAAGTAAAAAAATATCAATTGAAAACAAAATAATGACAATAAGAATTAGAAAAAGATTAATTTAAGAAATATGTACGTAACCTACTCAATACGAGTTGCAATAAAAATGACATATTGTGATTTTTATTTTAATTTTTGTTATTATTTTAAATTATAAAATTTTATTATTTTGTAAAACAATTTTAATTTAGATAAGTGTTTCCATTTTAAAAAATAAATTCTATATTAGTAATAATAAGTTTTGTATTCTACGATATAGTATGCGTGCGCGCGCGCGCGCGCGCGCGCACACACACACACACACACACACACACACAATTTACATGAAATAATAACGCGACAACGTGAAAATAAAATTTAATTTTAATATAATACATAAATCTTGACACGAAAAAATCATTTTCACTCACAAATATTCAAATCTACAATTCTGTTTTGATAATGATATATGTGCGCGATGTAGAAAATAAATGACGTGAATCTGAAATAAGCAAGGCGAACAGTGAGTTGTCATTGACACATAATCCATGCTCTCGATTCTTTTTACGTGATGAAAACGAAGATTCGAATGGAATAAGAATCGGTACAAGCAGATGAAGAAATGTGAAGCACGAAGGTGGCACGTTACAGACTTGGCGGAAACGAAGGCGGAAGTTAAGAAAACTGATGTGAGATTTACCGCAGTATTACACTAGCGGCGCGTCGAGAGAGCACCTGGCGAGGGTCGGCCTGAGATGACGGCCTTGCGAAAGGATATCACGGTATCGCCGTATAAAACGTTTTTCTTGATGTCAATAATTGGGCTACTGCTCCAAATTCATTCAACAACGGGTAAGTGTTTCTTTTGATAACATTTTTATTTTAACTTTATAGTTTTGTTTTCTATAATAAATTGAAGTAAAAAATTCTCAATTTGAATTACATTTTATTGTAAACCTAATGAGAAATAACGACATTGTCACTTGATATACAAATGTTTTATTTATATTTCTTTTAAATAAGACTTCTAATATAATATATACATATTAATTTTCGCATCGAAAAACTTTAAAAAATCTGGACGATACGGAAAAACGTTCCAAAAGTTGTATTACCTTTTCAGAATTACAATAAATATAACTATAATAAATGATAATGGGATTTAATAATAATAAAATAAATTTTTGAAAAAACTCAATTTATTAAAGTCATATAAATGTTATCGCAATTTTTTAAATGAAAACATATACACGCCCGCGTATGTGTGTATGGTGTGCAATTTCTTTACATGATGTAATTCTTCTGTTTATTATGTATATAAAAATATTGAAGAAGAATTGTCGAAAAATCATAAATATTTAATATTTTATTCTGACATAATTTAAACATAAAATATAACATATTTTATTGAACTATTCATAACTATATATAGTTTTTTGCAATTGTACCTTATAACTTTTGTGTTTGAGTATTTGAATACTCACAACAAAATTATTTTTTTTTAGAAAAAAAAATATAAGGAAGGCATCAAATAAACGCGTTCCAAATGCTCTCAAAAAAGAATTCTTATACTAGTTTGACGTTACAAATTATTACATCATAACAAATTACTGTTTATAAAAATATATTTAAGAATAATTGTTTTCTACAAAAACAATATATTTAAGAATATATTAGGAATATATTAAAACAATATGTTTAAGAATATATTGTTTTCTACAAAAAATATAAAAAAATATAAAATGTAAGAATATTTATACAAATTAAAAAGAAGAATGTCGAAAAATAGTTTTACTTTCCTATATATATATATATATATAGAGAGAGAGAGAGAGAGAAAGGGCGTTCTCTGTGCAACAGACACCCTTTCTATTCAGAATATACAAATTTTTAAAAATCAGTAAGTGCGCAAATTATAGCTGAGAACGTCTATTTTTGTATACCGTCTGACACTTTTTGAAAAATTCAACATGGCGGTATCAATATAGCGCCAAATTGGGAGTACATTCTCTCGCGGCATTTATGGAAAAATTTTAAAATAACGTTGGTGAGAATGCATTGTTGAGGGAAAAGTAATCAGTAATTATAGTGATTATTAGAAAAAAAATTAATTCTAATTTTATCAATATTCTAGAATTGTTAATGCATCAGGCGCTTTTGAGTATCTTTTTACGTGCTTTGTTTTTAACTCTTTGTTTTTAATTTCAAACGATATATTTATACGAACTCAATCTACAAATTTTAAGCCTATTCAAGTATTTTTAAGTTGAATATAACTGTGTCGTGGCATTTTATCATTATGGCTTTACCATTTTGAAAACGTCATTTTGAATTTAAAAAATTTAAATTTCTTTTTGTAATTTGCGACCACCATGGAGACCACCAAATGATCATTTTCAAGTTTATTCGAATACTTTTGATATATACTCGTCAACAAAATTATCGCATATGAAAATTTTTGTTGAAATTTTGCATAATTTCAAATAAACATAACACCGTAAACAATCATCGCATTTTTATTTTTCGAAAAGCATTTTAAAGGTTGAACTCTCTATTTTCAAATAAATTTTGGCAATTTCAAATATCTTTTTTTTACGGAACGGCACAATGATTGATCCGTTAACATAAAAATTTTTGTGCAACTTTGCTGCAATTTACCTGCTATGGAAGACTTTTTGTTAATCTTACAACAGAATCTTTTCCCTTTATTTTGGGTGGTCGTTCATCGCTGTGCGATTTCTTTTTTTTGATCAAGTTATTGATGTTTGAATAAAAAGTCGTTATTTTTATTTTGATCGCTTACAACTCGTGACAAAATCAGTGTACATTTAACAAAAAAGCAATAGAAAGCTGAAAGTTTGTACTTTCGAATACTATTATTGCTTTTTTCGTAGATTTACTTTTTCTAACAAATTGCGTTCAAAGATTACGTAAAAACATGCATATTTTACAATTTTTATTTAATTCAATATATTGTCATGAAGAAAGCTCCAATTACATCACTAAAGCAAAGTGTTATAGTACGATTACTCTCCAGTAATTCTTTAATTAATTACTGCTTGTAAACGTTCTCATATGTTTATGCACCTCTCAACAATGTGCTGTGGAATTTCGTGCCAAATTTGCCTAAGTGCTTTTCCCAACTTACCAATTATATTCACGAGTAATAACCGATGAAAATTAAAATAATTTCTTAAAAATCTTAATAACTCGAAAAAATCACAGCGATGAACACCCACTCAAAATAAAGGGGAAAGACTTTAATGTAAGATGTAAGTAACGGTCTTCGCGATTTTTTCCACAGCAGGTGTAATGCAAAAGTTGGATAAAAATTTTTATTTTGACGGGTCAAGCGTTATCATTATGCCGTTTTGTAATAAAAAAAAAGAGATAATTGAAATCGTCAAAATTCCTCCGAAAGTAGAGAGTTAGAACTTTAAAATAGTTTTTAAAAAATGAAAATCCGATGATTTTTCGCGATGTTATACTTATTTGAGGTTAAGCAAAATTTTGACACAAATTTTCGTATGCGATAATTTTGTTGACCAGTATATTTATGATTGTAGCATCAATTCGCCATATTGAATTTACAAAAGTTGACTGCATTTTCATGCTAAAACCTCGATCACGGGTAAAGTGACTACTTTTGTTAAATTTTGACTTAAAAATGTTTATTTTATATATTTTTTTACGATGCGAGATTTTGCCCGATTTAGGAGCCATAATATTACCGCCATTTTTAATTTACAAAAAGACCACATTGCTTTCAAAAATTTATGCTATAACAAACATTTTAAGTCCAAGAGCACTTAAATTGCATGCTTCAAAATTTTGGGCGGAGAAATAATCTGGTTAACGTTCCATGTATATGTATATAATATATATACATATATGTATATAGGGACAAAGTTTGGCAAAATATTAATAATCATTTAATGATAACCGATAAGTAATCATTAATTAGACAAATCTGCTTTTTTATTATTTGAATAATCAAATTATCGAAATAAAAATTTTCGATTATTTGATTAATTAAGTAATCCGAATAAAAGTTTTTTTATTACTTGAATAATCAAATAATCGAAATAAAAATTTTTGATTATTTGATTGATCAAGTAATCGGGTTCATTTACTTCATTAATCGGGAAAATATTTTTATCATTTGATTATTTAAATGAATAAAAGTATATAAAACAAAATTAAATTAATAAAAATAAAAAAGGCATATAATACAAGTAATTTATATATATTTTTAATTGCTTTTGAAAATACGATTGGGTTTTTTATATAACAGCGTTTTTTACTTTGTTTCCAAATTATTTATTAATTTAGGAACCAATTCTTTGCAATAAATTAATTTTGTGTTGACTAACTTTTGCAATTTGTTTCTTGCGAAAATAATTGTTGGTAGCAGGTAATCATAACTAATGTTAGCTTCACCTTAGAAAATATTAACGACTTCTGCAATTGCTTGAGTGCACGTATTCTTCTGTGAATCTTTAAAATAAATAATATATTACAATTAATAATGTATTAATTGTAAAAATTAAGAAATTGTTACTTTATATTATTTAAAATGTGTGTTATATAAAATCATTTGTTGTTAAAGAGTTTGACACATCAAGTTTAGCGCACAAGATTATTAATTTTTCTTTCAAACTAATAAGTTGTTTAAAACAATCAAATAACGCCATAAAATAATTCTGTCGCGTAACAACCGGTCTTTTTAGTGCCTGTTTTAATGTTTCGACGATAATCTCATATTTTTTAAGAGATTTTGCCAACTTCCATAATATTGTACATTTCTGCATTATGTAGTTGTACATTAATTTAATATTTTCACATGAATTAATTCCTTTTAAAATATCATTTGTTGCAACTAAATACAGAGTGTGACTAGCACACCTTTGATGAGTCGGTAATAATGGGGAAATAATTTCTTTCAATGGCACTATTTCAGTGGATTTACGTTTATATTGATTGTCTTGGTCATCATATATTACAATGTAATCTAGAAAATTAAAATTACTATTAATTCTTTTAATAGAAATAATATGTTTTAATATAAAAATTGTAAGTAGTTTTTATATCTTTATATAATTACTTAAATATTTATCTTTTTATCTATCTATATATTTATCTATCTGTCTATTCATTGATTATACTAGTTTAATTGTTAAGTAAATGATATTTTTAACATGGACTAATCTTCGTAAAGTTCAGAATAATGTAAATTAACTCTAAATTCCTTAAAAGCTTTAACGAAATTGGACTCATTATCTGTAAGCTATTAATTTTTCGCGAGATGTTTCAAACTTTGAATAAATTTCATTTAATATGTTTGCGGTTCTATCGTGTGTATGACTTCCGGAAAATTGTTTGCAAGCTATGGCGTACGAAATTCTTTGTAAAGGCTGTTCATCAATCTAAAAGAAAACACATAGTAAAAATTAGTTAATAATATGCTGTAATATAATGTTTTTTAGTTTATAATATACTGTAATTAAATGTTTTTTAAATATCTTGACAGAAATTTTTATTACCGGCTTGAATGATACAAGATAAAAAAAATATATATATTTTAATATCACCAATACAAGCTAATATTTGCGTGTATACTTAAATATTCGCGTGTATAATTAATTGTTTAAATTTACAATTACCAACATGTATTGCAGTCCGACAAATTCGTCAGTCTTGAAACCCAATTTTTAGTCAGAATATGTAATATTACAATTTAAATTGACTAGTAATTAAATTAATTTACACGAAATACTAGGAGATCAAAGTTCAAATGGCTGAGGTGTTATTTTTTGCTACAATTTCTTTAAAGGTTTTTCCTGAAATTTAAGTAAGAGAAAGAGCTTATTGTATATAAGCTTGTTAGCATCAATGATATTAAATCGTTAGTCAATTTAATATGTAATATTACACATTCCGATTAAGAACTATGTTTTAGGACTGATGAAATTGTCGGCGTGCAGTACATGCTAGTAAGTGTACATTTAAACAATTAATTATGCACGCGAGCATCCAGTGTTGGCTCGTACTAACAATATTAAAATATATATATTCCTGCTTTTAAACGCTTTTATTAAATTAAATATTGGATTAGAAGAAAAGTAACGTCGTATTTTCTCATTAGAGAAAAGGACTTTCTGTTTTATGTGCGAAGAATTACATAACTGAAGGAGAGAAGGCGGTTATGGATTAGATGTGGGGTTATGAAATTCGTGATATCTCGTACTTAAAAAAAAAAGGTAAAAAAAGGGCGTCAAGTGTATATGTAGAAGGAGGAGGGTGTACGTGTGTGTATGTACGTGTGTGTATGTACGTGTGCGTGTGTTTTTAAGAAAAATGCTTTTATGTTACATAAATTCAAGTAATAATAGTTTTTATTTTACACTGCTTTTATTTTTTACCCAATACAAAATAAATGTAAATATGTGTAATCACAAGAAATTGCCTTTCAAAATAAAAAGGCAAAAATTTTGTCTTCTCTATAAAAATAATGATATGAAGTAAATGTCTCAGCTATAAGAACGAATGTATACGCAAAAATTATTTATTATTTTTTTTTAATGTTACAAAAAAACTTAAACGGGCTTGATGATTAAATGATTAAATGATTAAAATCAACCAACGAGATTATAGTGAAGCAAAAACTTAGCGTGCCCGGCTGGCATTTTTTCTATATTTCTAAGACTATATTATTGATATTAATAAATATAAGAATGTGATTAATGTGACTTGAGTTTTGTTTTACTATTTATCAGTTTTTGCTTTACTATCTGTTATTGTTGGTAACATTTCCATTTTTTTAATTTTTTAGTAGATTTTATAGGATGTTTCTAAGTCTTTTTTTTTCAAATATTGGCTAATTGTAGTAATTACCGTATCATTTTGAATGCATTTATGTATGACATATTTTTTTTATCTTTGTAAAGTTTTTGATCGATTATTATTTTTTTATTATTTTATTTCTATAAATAATTTCCATATTGCATAACATTAATGGGTTATTGCGTTTTAACGACCCGGGCACACCAAGTTTTTGCTTCACTATAGTCCCGTTGGTTGATTTTAATCATTTAATTATTTAATCATTAAGCCCGTTCGAGCGTCTTTTTATAACATTAAAAAATAATAATAAATAATCTTTGTAAAAACATCCATTCTTATGGCTGGCACATTTACTTAATATCAATATTTTTTACAGAGAAGACAAAAATTTTGCCCTTTTGTTTTGAAAGGCAATTTCTTGTGATTTCACACATTTACATTTATTTTGTATTAGGTAAAAAAATAAAAGCAATGTAAAATAAAAAGTATTATTATTTGGATTTATGTAACATAAAAGCATTTTTCTTAAAAACACACACACACGCACACAGAACACGTACACGTACCTCCCCCACACTTGGCGCTTTTTTTAAATCTTTTTTTAAAAAATGCTAATTCTATTCGGATATCACATATTTTGTGGTGTTAGACATCTCAATTAATCCACAAAATTATGATTAACTTACTGCAACATGTATAAACAATGCAGTATTTGAAACATATTTTTCTTTGTATATTTTTAATGTCAAATTAAGTTTTACTTAAACTTATATGTTAATGTTAGTTATTCAATTTAATTAAACAATTAATAAATAAATTTAATAACTCTTTAAAATATGTGTAGTATTTTTAAAAATAATACGATTATAATCACATCTCTTCTAATACATGTAGCATTTTATCCATCTGTTTCATCATTAGTACCAGTTAGTAGCACATTCTAATAAAAACCTGTATAAATAATAGAGAGGGCTTCACTTGCCTACAATTCCAATTGCCTATAGTTTTGTTTGCACACACGAAAATAATTAAGATACAAGAGTAGGATTGCACAGATGACATTATTGCGCCCATACACATTGCACACATGATATTATTTCACTCATGCACATTGCACACATGATATTAATACGTTCATATACATTGCACACGTGACATTATTGCGCACATAAGTTAAAGAAACAATATTAACACATTGTACACATGATATTAAAACGTTCATACACATTGCACACATGATATTATTACGTTCATACACATAGCACACATGACATTATTATGCTCATAGACATTGCACACATGATATTAACACGTTCATACACATTGCACACATGATATGAATATGTTCATACACATTGCACACATGACATTATTGCGTATATGCACATTGCACATATGATGTCATTATGCTCATACATTCTAGAGGCACGATTCCAATAACTTGGGCGCCTTAATTTGATAATGATTTCTGATAAAACTTTTAGATAAACTTCTGTATAGGTCGGACCCGCAATTTTTTTGAAACTCAGTATTCTTATGTATTTTGGCGCGCTGATTACGAATATGATAGTGAAAATTGGCGCAAATTTGAATTTCATGGCAAAAACCATAAAAATTACGGTTTTTTCCATTTATTTCCGTAAATAATGAAAATTTCAAAAATTACTACAAATTAAAGTTGTAGATCTCATCGAAATACATATTTTATGATGTATTGATTTTTGTCATAAAAACAATAGTTTTTAAGAAAAACGACGATAAAAGTTCAAAACTTCATAAACTTCTACCACAATTCGAGTTTTATTAGTTAATTTTATTAATACCAAAGGGTGCAAAGCTCCTCTTTTGTCTACGTGTTTTCTGTACGTGTTTTCTGCACTTGAAAACGCGTGGACGGGGAGGGGGGCACCGGCCTTCCGCCTGCACTTCTTCCCCTTATTTTTTTCTAACCTAACCCAAACAATTTGAAGTCATTATTTGATCACAATTTCAAATCTAAAGTTGCAAACCCATATGGTACAATACAAGCGTGGACGTTTCAATCATATTACTGCCTTAGTTAATGTTAGGATAAATTTATAGAATTTGATTGATGATGTCTGTTTTACACTGTGCGCATCTGGGATTCACTTCCTTGCTCTTGCTAAAGTGTATGATCGCAATGATATCATGTGTGCAATGTGCATATGCGCAATATTATCACGTGTGCAATGTATATAAGTGTAATAATGTCATGTGTGCAATGTGCAGTATATGCGCAATAATGTCATGTGTGCAATGTGTATGAGCGTAATAATATCGTGTGTGCAATGTGTTTGAACGTTTTAATATCATGTGTGCAATGTGTTAATATTATTTCTTTAGCTTATGTGTGCAATAATGTCATGTGTGCAATGTGTTTGTGGGCAATAATGTTATGTGTGAAATGTGTATGAACGCATTAATATCATGTGTGCAATGTGCATGTGCGAAATAATGTCATGTGTGCAATGTGTATGAGTGAAATAATATCATGTGTGCAATGTGTCTGCGCGTAATATTGTCGTGTGTGCAATGTGTATGGACGCAATAATGTCATGTATGCAATCCTACTCTTGTACCTTAATTATTTTCGTGTGTGCAAACAAAACTGTAGGCAATTAGGATTGTAGGCAAGTGGGACGCCCCCTAAATAATATTCCGAATTAAATTAATTTTTATTTAAAGGTTATTTTTATTTTAAGTTATCCAGAATATTAACAAATATTGCTATCTTTAAATTTTAACATATTTTTAATTAAATTAATAATAATGTACATTGTTAAAAACTTGTACAAACAATATAATATTCGGATTAATAAATGCACATTTTTATGTGTGTATTTCTAAAATGTCAAATTAATTTTTTTTTTAAATTATTTTTAATTTAAGTTATTTAATAATAACTATATAAAGTATATGTAATTATCAATAATTAAACAATAAATGAAACACTAATAAATATTTTGAAAAATAATATGATTGTAAGAATACTTGGCATGTAAACAGTAGAGAGCATCATAGATACTGAATACAGGATAAAGTCTTTTCACATCAGTTATAAAAGAAATATGTACGGGCAATTCAGAATCAAATTAATTTTTATTTAAATTATATTTAACGTGAGTTATTTAGATTCAAAATTATTACAATAACGTTTTTGCAAGTAAATGTAATGAATATTAATCTATACCTAGTGAAAAATGATGATTGATAGGACATCAAATTAATGTTGAATTAATGGTTTTCCGATTTATACTTTTAAAACATTTTAAATTTAATTAAATATTTAAATAAATATTTTTGAAAATAATACAATTATAAGGATATTTTATTGTCCTACTGGTAATATGTAAATAGTGGTTAACCCACGAAACAAAGTGCACAAGATAAAGTTCTTTCACAATATCACTATCACATCTACGCGCACATCTCCTCTACATAGCAGCATTTCATCTATCCGTCTCATTATCAATACCATTACACATTTTAATAGAAACCTGTACAGACAATATTCAGAATTAATTCTTAATTCAAAGATTACTTTCAATTTAAATTATTTAGAGTATTAATCAACAGTACCTTTAAATGTGAAATACGTTTTTAATTAAATCAATAACAATTTATTGTTAAAAATCTATACAAACCATGTAGTATTCGAATTAAAAAGTATATATTTTTATCTGTATATTTCTGAAACGTTAAATTAATTTTTGTTTAAAATGATTTTTAATTTATGTTATTACGTGAAAGAAATCTTACATGAAAAACAGTTTTATACATTCGAAATTAAAATAGAAATATGATATTAAATAATATTACATAATTACAGATAATTGTAGATATGCATTAACTCTCTGAAGTCTGCCTATTAATTAATTAATTTTAAATAATAATTGATTTTTTTAAGTGTTCCAATGATACTAGTGCTTATTCCAAGTTTGCATCTCCAACCGTTCTCGAGATATGCATATTGTAAGATTAATTAATTAATTAGTTAATTAATTTTATATACGTATTGACACTTTAAAGTTTTCCAAAGGTATGATGCTTATTCCAAGTATGCATCTCTAACTGTTCTCGAGACATACATATTTTAAAATTTAATTAATTAAATAATTAATTTGAGGATATCTGATAATACTAGTGCTTGTCGCAAGTTCGTATCTCCAACCGTTTTCGAGATATGTATGTTTCAAAAATTAATTAATTAATTAATTTTTGATAAGCATTGACTCTCTAAAATGTTCCGATGATACTAGTACTTATCCCAGGTTCGCATCTCCAACTGTTCTCGAAATATGCACCTAACACCTAAGAATAGATGAGACGAGCGCCAACTAGCGTGAGTTAGTATGGACTCGACATAGAAAGTTGTTTCTTAAATGAAAATTTTCTGACTTTGCATTGCAATACCTCCACTTATAGGACATATAGCACAAAAGTGACAAAAATTTTGTTATACAAATCAAATTCAAACTTTCGATCGAGCCTGGTTAAAACTCAATTGTTTTGGCCGTTATTAAGATCTGATAATTTCAGGTGCTTGCAAGTCGCGTACTCGCGTAAATATACACGGTCTGCTCGCACTGCGCTTTTACTTGGCGCAAGACACTACCGTGTCTCTTAATACTTTGTGTTGTGTTGTGGGGATAATTGTTCGAATTAAATCTTTACATATTGTTTAGACATTATAACATGATCACTGGTCATTAGTGTTTGTTTTGTTGTCATAAAAGCTGCATTTTAGTATTGCAAGTAGCTAAAAGTTGTATAGGTATCTATTCTTTATTTTATTTTGAGAAATATACCGGGTATTAATTTTTTAACATTAGTATAATTTGAAGTGCTTGAATGTAGCTTTCAAATAACGTAATTGAATTTAATGTTTGACGTAATGTGTGCATGCATTTGACGTGTAAAATTATATTGCTCGCGTTTAGGGTTATGGTCTCTTGCGACTGTCATAAGTTTGAGACCCATAATCTCTTCCCTCATAATATTTTTTACAATATTTTTACAATATTTAGCTAATATTGTTTGTTATAATACATTTATGGAATTTCTATAATACGCAAAATCGCAAGAGCGGAAGGTTTTTATTTTTATGTTTTTGATTTTTTTACGTGATACTACCCAGCAAACACAAAGTTACATCCCACCAAACACCAAGTTACATGTAACGTACCTGTTAGTTGTAATTTCCCACTCAACAATGTAATTATAATATAACACGTGTGTTATATTGCAATTATATTATTGAGTGGGAAATTACAACTAACAAGCACGTTACATGTAACTTTGTGTTTGCTGGGATGTAACGTGCTTGTTAGTTGTAATTTCCCACTCAATAATATAATTGTAATATAACACACGTGTTATATTACAATTACATTGTTGAGTGAGAAATTACAACTAACAGGCACGTTATATGTAACTTGGTGTTTGGTGGGTATGTACAAGGTATTGATACTTTTGTGATACTGATATGTAAGATCCGCCAAAGAGTATTAATTTTTCATTTTTTGGTTGTTAAAAATGGCAATAAAAATGGCTTTGAATATATTCATAGTAATGTTCCCCAGACAACACGCATGTCTAAAAGACATCGAAAAGACATCTTAAAAGAGACGTCTTTAAGACATTGCCAAAAAAGACGTCTTTAAGACGACTTTTGGTAATTTCTGAAAGACAACCTCTTTTAAGACATTGAAAAGACATCTTGAAAGAGATATCATTAAGACGTTACCAAAAAGACGTCTTTAAGACGACTTTTCCCAGATAGCACAGGACGTCGTCAGGATCATCCTGAATATGTCTGTTATGTATAAATTTGACTTCTAAAGTAAGTTTAGAATGTTAGATTCTGTAATAGTATTAATATGAATTAAAATTTTACTCATGTCTTGAGGACATCCTTGGAATGTCTTGAGGATATATGTATTCTAGCTGAAAATGTTATTCTTAAAATATTGTATAAAGAGTTTCATTAGCTACAAAATGTCTGAAGATAAACTTAAATATGATGACTGTATAAATACCAGACATTTTAGATAGCACAGAATGTTCTGAGAATATGACATCCTGAAAGTCCTTAGGACTTCCTAAGACAGTCCTCAGGACGTCTTAAAATAATCCTCAAGACATCATACGAAAAATCTTCAGGACATCCTACGAAAGTTCTCAAGACATCCTAAAATAGTATTCAGAGACATCCTGGACGTATATTAATTCTTGAAAAAGATAGTAAATTGATATAGCAAGTGAGAAATCTTTGAATATTATACGTATTTCTAGAATGTATTGCAAAATTAAATGTGTAAAAATGTCGACTTCAAAGTCAGATTGAGTGTCTACACTTATTGAAACAATGTGGCATATTAACAATACTAAAAAATTATAAAAATGACATTAAATAATTTTTTTATTTTATTTTATACGAACGGAGCAAAAACAATTTTTTTAATAAGTTATTCCACATGCTATTTCGCGCGCATATGTAAAAATGATTAAAAAAACTATAAAACTTTATATTTATTTATAAAAATATAAGTTAACTATATATGTTTCATCCTTCTGACAACATCTATTGTAATGATCTATAACAAATATGTGTGCATAAACAAGAAGTACTCATGGATCATCACCAGGCATTAGGATGTGTATGGTCTTCGAAGTCAAGCAACTGTTGTGGCCCTTTGGTGGATAGAGGGCTACCGGTATTTGGGATCGTCCGTCGATATTCCTCGTGTCAGATTTTTTGAGAGATTGTAGCCGATTGTCGTATAACAATGTGTATATATTTTCTATCTTGATTACACTGAGTTACACTGACTTAATTCGTTAATACCCGTGACAAATATAAAAGGATGAGCGACATACGTTTGTCGCTGTATAATGTGTAGCAAAGCCCGCTCGTTGTCTGTACTTTGGTGTTTATATACACCGATTTTTGGTGTATAATCGGGGAGGGTACTTCCCGGTCACTGGCCTTTGGTCAATGTTCTTGTTTAGCCAGCAATTGCTAGCTATGCAGATTCCACCCCAAAATCAGGAGATTTTGGGTGTTGTTTATTAAGCAACCGGGTGCATTGCCCGGTGCGACGCCCGGTATGTAGGCCGGGCGATGTCCGCGCGCGAGTTGTCATTTGACACCTTATATCGTTTGCGACATTTCTTGTGTGAGTGCATGACACTCACAACATAACGTTTTTGGCGACAATTGACACTTGGATGGGTGACCGTTTTCTCGGGCACAGATATTAAACATGCTTTAAGGGGATGCTGGACTGCTTCTCAAACTTGATTGGGGTCGATAATGTAGAGTCATTTGTGCACATCATTAATAAGATTTCGTATATATTTTTTTTATAGATTTGGAAATTCTTTTCTAGAATTAAAGTACACATATTAATATCAATCTGTGAATTGGATTTTATATCGAGAAACAAAAATTTTTTTTTATATTACTCTACTTACCGACTTTTTCCGAATCCGCACTCACACATACATACAAGATTTTCATTAAAAGAAATCATTATACTGAAGCGTCTAGGCTCATTTCTAAAAGTACAGAATTGTTCTTTCTTTTAATGCAATATGCGAGGCACGCTTGTTTTGAACGTACAAAGTCTAATACTTTTATATGTAGTAAATGTTTTCACAAGTCGACTACAGGAGTCGATCACAAAACTGTAATTTTTTAATTTTTTTCGTTTTTCATATAAACTTGTGTACTGCGCACTCCGTTAGTGTCTATATTTTAATTTTGGAGGATTTTTAATTTTGTGTAATCAACAAAAAGATTTTTTAGAAAAACAATAATCGCGTTTAATTGGTAAAACAGACCCATCTCCAGCATCCCCTTAAGGGGATGCCTTACTGCTCCTCAAACTTGATCGGGGTCGATAATGTAGAGTTATTCATGCACATCATTAATGAGATTTCGTATATATTTCCTTTTTAGATTTGAAAATTCTTTTCCAGAATTAAAGTACACATTTATTAATCTGTGAATTGGATTTTATATCAAGAACTAAAAAAATTTTTTTCACATTACTCTACTCATCGACTTCTTCCGAATCTGCACTCACACATACATACGAGATATTCGTAGAAACAAATCTATTATACTGAAGCGTTTAGGCTTATTTTCAAAAGCATAGAATTGTTCTTTCTTGTAATGCAAAGTGCGAGGCACGCTTGTTTTGTACGTACAAAGTCTAAACTTTTATGCGGAGCAAATGTTATCACGAGTCGACCACACAGAAGTCGATCACATACGTGTAATTTTCTAACTTTTATTCGTTTTTCATATAAATTTAAGTGTGCAGCGCACTCCGTTATTGTCTATACTATAATTCTGGAGAAGGATTTTTAATTCTGTGTAATCAACAAAGAGAATTTTCGCAACAACTATAATCGCGGTTTAATCGGTAAAACATACCTGTTCAGCATCGCCTTAACAGGTACGACTGTCGCTTGGCTAAAACATGTATAGTCTTCTTCCTCTTACAAAATTATCGTAGAAATAATTTGAACTTTTAATTTTTTGTTAAAGTTTTTTTCTCAAAAAACTTTTAAAAATACTTAGAAATATTAAAAAATTTTCTGAGGGCGTCCGGTGGACTGTCCTCAGGATATCCTGAGGACTAAAAAGTGGCGCTTGTTTGCTATTGCTTTAGACGTCTTATGCGATGTCTAAAGGATATCGCATAAGACATCTAAAGCATCCCCAAATGACAAAAAGTTACAGAAAACAACAGCTGTTACATATTAATAATTAAAGTTATTTTTAAAACATTACTTTTCTTCCAACTAAATTACTTTCCTTTCGATTTAATAGTTTTAATTTTATGATAATAGAAATTAATATCTTAAGATTTTTAAGACAATTATTATATTGTCGCAACAACCATTTTACAATAATTACCCATTTTACAGTAACAATCAATTTACAATAATGAACAGTTATATCCATAAATTGTCGACTGTGACTAGTCCCAATATTGCTGTTGTACGTATGTACATAATTTGTTTTCAAAATTTTGTCTGTTATATTTATTATTTTATTTTTATATAATTCTTCAATTTTACGCACTAAGACATGGGTGCATAAATAATGTAATTATTTACCATCTTTACGAATGTTCATATCTATAACAAACTTATATCTATAATTTATGTCTATAATATTTGTATCAATATACTATCCATTTTAAGATTTAATTAAATTTTTGTGTATTGTAAATAAAAAATAATATTTAATGCTTTATGTACATAATAAAAAATAAATTGTAGAATGTTGCATTATTTAAATATAATTACAATATATGTTAATTACAATACCATCAAAAATTTCTCGGAAGGGTAGTTGCTGAACAGTATTGTATGGCGAAAAATTATCGAGAATGTAATTAATATTTTGCTCAAATTCTCTTTGAGAAAAGTCGTAGTAAGCTTTATAATTCTTTTGATTTTGAAAACTTTAAAGGCGTTGTCTTAGCCAAGTTATAATTCTCAGATTCCGTTAATTTCTGACTATGTACTTTTTGGAAATAGTTTAGTAAGAAAAAAATTATCTTTGTAACAACAAAATAATATCGCACAAATCATTGTGATTATTGACATTGACATTATTGCGCACATACACACAAAGATACGGTTTCATGGGGAATGGATGAAGAACTAAGGGCAAGGACCAATCATATTAAAGAATAAGTGACTGCTCAATATATGATTGGTTCTTGTTTTTTTATCCCCTCCTTGTACGACCGTATGCTGCTGGAATCTGCGATCCTTGCATACACATTGCACGCATGACAATATTGCGTACGTAAAATAAAAAAACAGTATTAACATGTTGTACACGTGACACATGCACATTGCACACATGACATTATTGCACAAGTGCACATCGCACACATGACATTAATACGCTCATATACATTGCACACATGACATTATTGGGCACATACACATTGCACACATGACATTATTGCACACATAAGTTAAAGAAACAATATTAACACATTATTGTACACATGATATTAAAACGTTCATACACATTGCACACATATCATTGCGCTCATACACTCTGTGAGGAAGGGAGTGAATCCCAGATGCGCACAGTGTAAAACGGATACCAAATTCTATAAATTTATCTTAACATAAACTAAAAGAGTAATCTGATTGAAACGACGTCCATGCTTGTACTGTACCACATGGGTTCACGACTTTCCAGGGCACCCCTACCAGCGGAATTGGTGCGGGAGGGGAGGCAAAGCCCCTTCCCCTTTGCACCCCCTATGTGTGTGTGTGTGTATGTGGCCACAGCAAAGAAGTGTCCACGCTTCGTACTGTTCCACATGAGTTTGCAACTTTTTACGCAAGCGAGGCCTATCTACTTTTCTTTTTGTTTTTAATATGGTATATCTCGAAAACTAAAGCGATTAGCTTTATAAAATCTTATAATTTTTTATTCAGCATTGGCCTGTTCTTTGTCGCTGCACTGCTGCACCGGTGCAGTAAGTTAGAATAAGACAAATATATTTTTTCTCATTCTAGCTTATTGCACCAGATAGCAGTGCAGTGACAAAGAACAAGCCCCATAAAAAATATTTTCAAAAACCATCATCAAATCAAGGCGTCAAGTTATAAGAATCAAGTTATAGGAATCGTACCTCCACACCTTTTCCGGAGTGTCCTAGATGTGCACAGTGTAAAACGGCCACCAATCAGATTACTAGTTTAGTTAATGTAGGATAAATTTATAGAATTTGATTGATGATGTCCGTTTTACACTGTACGCATCTGGGATTTACTTTCTTTCTCTTGCTTACAGAATATATGAGCGCAATGGTAACATGTGTGCAATGTGCATGTGTGCAATGTCACGTGTGCAATGTGTTAATACTGTTTCTTTATTTTATGTGCGCAATATTGTCATGTATGCAATGTGTATGTGCGCAATAACGTCATGTGTACAATGTATATAAGCGTATTAATGTCATGTGTGCAATGTGTATGTGTGCAATAATGTAATGTATGCAATGTGTATTAACGCCATAATATCATGTGTGTAATCCTACTTTTGTACCTTAATTATTTTTGTGTGTGCAAACGGAGCTGTAGGCAATCGGGATGTAGGCAATCGAGGCATTTCTGCAAAATTTGTGTGCAAACAAAGCTGTAGGCAATCGGGAATGTAGGCAAACGAAACCCATTTAAATTATTTGATGTCTTCATTACAGAACTGCTCAATACTATTGACATTTTAGAATTTTTGTTGTTAAAATTGATACTTTAAGGTAAACTGCTATCATATGATATATTCGATATGTAATAAATTAACTTGTAAAAAATTAAAAATTATGTGAATACATTAATTTTAAATAAATGAAAGTATTTGTAAATTTCTTATGTAATTGTTAACAATGTTAAATTTTGCGCAATTATATACCCAGTCTCTGTTGCGAAATATCGAAAAACAGATTAGAATTACAATAAACAACACTGTAAACACATACGTGCGAACTTAACGAAAGCTGAAAGTATACTGCCTTCAATATTCTGTTTATATCCCGAGTTTTCTTATTATTTACATTGTTTATGTGTGTACGACAACAGATATTTGGACTAACAAGGGGACCTTACGGGTCATGGGTCATCGATTTTTTTCATACTTATAGGATTTGAAGATCAGTACCCGGACTTCAATTTTCTAAAGCAGTACGATGCGCTTCTCAAAAATACTCGAGAAAATCGATTTTGAAGATTCCCGATATCTTTAAGTACAGAAAATTTTGACCTATCGTCAGAGCCGTCCGTAGCCGAGCGCACAAAGCTCTAGTTTCGTAAGCGCGGAGTCGCTGGTTCAATTCTCGCTCTGGCCCCAATTTTTTTTAAATAAGTCAATGAAGTTTTTTTAAAATCCTTTATCTTAACATTTATCAAATTGGAATGCTAATTAATTATTAAATATTTATTCGTTATTTTTTAAATAAAAATTAACACGAGCGTAACGCGGGCGCAGCTGACGGGTGATTACCACCGCGTAAGTCGCTAACTATTTTATCTTATAACATAGAATGGCTGTAATTTCGTATAGGTAGGACCTTTAATTTTTTTCCAACTACGTATTCTTACGTATTTTGACGCGCTGATTACGAATATGATAGTGAAAAATGGCGCAAATTTGATTTTCATAACTAAAACTATGAAAAAACTGTAAAAATCATAGAGTTTTGCCATAAAGCCCACCAAACACCAAGTTACATGTAACGTACCTGTTAGTTGTAATTTCCCACTCAACAATGTAATTGTAATATAACACGTGTGTTATATTGCAATTATATTATTGAGTGGGAAATTACAACTAACAAGCACGTTACATGTAACTTTGTGTTTGCTGGGAGACAATAGTTTTTTAGAAAAACGACGTTAAATGTTCAAAACTTCATATAACTCATCTAACACAATTCGAATTTTATTAGTTAATTTTATTAGTTAACACCGAAAGGGGGTGCGGGGGAGGGGTAAAATCTGCCCATGTGTTTTCTGTATCATTGAGTTTGTAACTTTCCACGCGTAGCGAGGTCCAATCATATTCTCCCACTGCTTACAGAGCAAAACGACATCTACGCATTTTTTGTACAACATAGGTTTGCGAATTTCTACGCGAAGCAAGGTCCACCTACACCCTCTCCTGCTTACAGAGTGAAATGACATCCATGCTTGTACTGTACTATATGGATTTGCGACTTTTCACGCAAAGCGAGGTCCACCCCCTTCCTGCTTATAGAACGAAATGACGTCCACGCTTGTAATGTATCACATGGGTTTGCGACTTCAGATTTGAAATTGTGACTAAATAGCGACTGAAAATTGGTTGGGTTAGAGTTAGGAATAAATTTTATTTAATAAATATTTATTTAATAAATAAAATATGGTGAAGGAATGCAGAGGGAGGGGCAGAGCTCTGCCCCTCTTCCGCCCACGCGTTCTCTGCACCGCATTGATTTGCAAACACGCAAATTACGTATTTCATATATTATTAAGTGGTATAAAATATACTGTTGTACCCCTCGTTGTGAGTATGTTAGAGATCGCTGCCAAAGATCTCGCGAGGAGGATATTTAGTCACTATACACCACCCTTTGTGTTGAGCACTTTTATTATAAAGGCTCTTTTATTATAAAATAGCTGAGAAAGCTAATAAAAGATCAATCAATCAATCAATCTCTTTCTCTATCTTTCTCTTTCTCTTTCTTTCTTTTACGCAACACTTATGACATACACACGGTCTGCAGATGAATGACGGGAGGAGAAGGAAGGTCTCCCCACTCATATTTAATTATTTGTATACGATGTATCAATACGATGTATCAATTCCATCTTCCCCATATTCCACTTTTACAAGTGCTCATTCACCCTTCTCGTACAACAAACACTACACATACACTTTATGGTCCCAAAGTGGCGCTCATTCGAAGACCTTTTTTTCCCATCCGTCGTTCATCTACAGACCTTGAGCATACACACATCGCACGTAGCAATCAACTGGTTGCAGCGTTCGATGGTCGGCGATTCGAAACAACTTTTGTTCATTAAAGTGACGTTATTTTAAGAAACACGTATTCTTGACGTAATTCTAAGACACTTTCTTCTTTATAAAAATTTTATTTAAAGCATTTTATGTTATAAGATAAAACAGTTAACGACCAATGCGGTAGTAATCACTTGTCAGCTGACGCGGATGGTCAGCTGCGCCCGCGTTACGCTCGTGGCGCGCCGCTCCTGCCTGTCTTCTGTACTCGACGTGTGATTTGCTGACTATTTTTCCTTATAACTCAAAAACTACGCTTTAAATCAAATTTTAGTAAAGCAAACATCGTTTTAGAATTGTGTCAGAAATACATTTTACGGACATAAAGTTGTTCAGGATAACCCTGTATAGACGTATTTATTTTTTTTTAAAGCAGAGAGATTTTATTAATACTGTTAACATTAACAGCAACTTTTGTGTTCATAAATCGGTTTCTTGAATATTTTACGAGTTTAGAATACCTTTGTTCTTGAAAAAAATATTAGGTTTTGTAAATTATAACTTATTTTTTTTAAGTATAGACAAAATATCCTATCTTAAAAAAATAAACCCTTTTTTCCGCGGCGCGGATTCTTTCGCTGCGCTTACTTTGTGTTGTGAGAGAACTGTTATTGCGATTAAATTTTGATAGCTGTCAAATTTGTATAGATGGTTATCTATACAATTATCGTCGTAGTTTATTTTTAAAAAGTAAGAAACGAAAAGTTAAATAGCGCGCGCGAGGCGCGCGTCTGTAGTGTCCAGTAGTGTTAAAAACAAAATGTTTAATATTGCTGTTGTTATTATTACATAAAAAATATGTTTATTTTAGAAGAAATTTAAAAAAGAATTTTACAAAAAGAAAAGCCTCCTGTGTGAAAAATACTACTGCATATTAATAAACATGTAATAAATCAAAAGTAAATAAGTCAAAGAAGAAATGATAAAAATACAATCATTCAATGAGATTTACAAAACTGAAAAATTATGCGACTATTTTTTCTAAAACAATTTAATACATTTATAGAATTCATAATAATGTTTCTGTGAATTGCTAAAGATCCTCCCATCAATCTTAGCCAAGAATTGTTTTTATTTTATTGAAGGCAAAATGCATATTCTATTTTCGAAAATTCTATTTCAAAAATCAGATACTTTAGTTAACGGAAATTCTAATAATTATTTACAAAGTCATACTGAAAAGAAAATAATACTCTATGGTATTCATAGTCGAATCTTATTTTAAGATCATCTCAAGTAATATCTTAATACGGCTTTGTGATTAGTTAATGGCATCTTAAGACTGTACTTAAAATGATCTTAAATATAAGAATTGACTATAAATACTGGCCTATAATAACAAAAAATTTGCTCTGAGTCAAAAGTAAAACTACATATTGTTATGAGTGACACACTCATAACGATAAGGTGTCAGTAACACGATGACGTAAGTCGGTCAGCTGCAGTCAGCATCGAGCGCATCGCGCGAGGTTTCGCGCAATCCGCTCGACAATTAGCGCAATGCTCCTTAGACAGCACTTGCTGTCTAAGCAATAATTTGGAATACTGACCGATTTACGCCCTCACGCAATCCTCCCCTTCTTTCGATCCAACTACCGAATTATCGGATATATAAACCGGCGAAAGAAGGTGAGGAGCGGGTCAATCCGAAGTAGACAAACTAAGACTACACACGACATTCTGCTTTGCGGGGTCGTGTATCGCCGAGATAACTTATTGTAAACACACAACCACGACGCTCTGCCTTGCGGGGTCGTGGACAACGAGCTAATAGACGCGACACTCTGCCTTGCGGGGTCGCGATCTACCCATTGTAACTGAATACAAGAATAAAAGTGTTCAAGACAAATAACGGTGTACGTGACGAAATACCTTCCTCGCGAGATCTCTGGCAGCGATCCCAAATCGTACTCACAACGAGGGGTACAACAATATTATAATTAAAAATGAAAAAGAATAAATAAATAATTGTGAGAGGTGAATCAAGAAATCCTTTTGGACCCTTCCAGACTCCTATTTCTTAAGTATATACTAATTTTTTTCTGATTATATAAATTAATAATCATAATGCACATTTTTCTTCATATTCTAGATTCAAATTTGCAAAATTTAACGTTGGTGACAAAGAAACACAAACAGTAATGGCTACTTATGTACATTTTTTTATTTTTATTAATTTAATTTTATATACTTTTAACTTGTTATTTTGTTGAATATTGATTAACATTTTACGATTAAGTATTATTTAAACAAGTATAGTGTTTAATAAAAATATAATGAAATAAAATATCCAAAAATTTATTTAAAAAGAAACTTGATTAATCAAATAATCGGAATAAAAATTTATTCCGATTAATAAAAAAAAAATGTATCTCGATTATTTTATTAATTGAGTAATCAAACAATTTTATTTCAATTATTTGATTAATCAAGTAGTAAAAAAAATTTTGGTAATTATTTAGTTTAGGGGACATCACGTCGATGACTTTGACCATAATGTATGTTAGCAAGGACATGAGCATGGAGTAACTTTTTCTTATAACTTAATGGTCATCAGCGCGGTGTCCTTTAAACTAAATAATTACCAAAATTTTATTCCGATTATTTGATTAACCATGTAATCAAATAGTTTTCAGATTCAATTATTTGATTAATCAAATAATCGAAAATTCTTATTCCGATTATTTGATTATCCAAATAATAATTTTTTTCTTGGTTACTTGATTAATCAAATAATCAATAATCAAAGTCAAAAATATTACTGAAAAAATCGATAATGCCGATCTCTGTATACGGGTGTCAGAATTAATTTTTATTTTACGGTGTGAAAGAAGATAAAATTTTAAACTAAAAGTTTCTTTACCAATTTTGGATCAGATGAATCAATCAATAAGTATATATATATGTATATATATATATATATATATATATATATATATATACTTATATATTATAAAATATATATTATTATAAATATATTATATTATATATTTATATAATATATATTTATATATAATTATATACCTATATATATTGTATGTGTGTGTGCGTGCGTGCGTGCGTGCGCGTGTGTGTGTGTTGTATATATATACTCACCTAACTATTTGCTGCCAAATTTCTAACAATAGGGAAACAATTTTCTGCAAAGTAAGGTTGTCAAAACCAGGGCCTACTGTGTCCTCGAGTGCGCTCCAATTGCAACCAAAACTTGATATTATATTCTGACATAGAATTGATTGCAACACTACAGCAGATTTGCCATTAACAATGAAACATCAGATTGAAGCAACAAATTGACAGTATGTTTGACAGTTGCAGACTGATAACAGATTTGCACCAAATATTCAGCAGATCTGTGTGCAGAATTTACAACAAATTGACAACAAACCCAAATCAGATTTGTTTGCAAAAACGATGGCAAATTGACAACAAGCAGGAGGTAGATTTGTCCGCAAAGACAAATTAACAATAAACTACATATAATTACATTAGTTTGCAGTGACTTTTTCTTTTCAATGTGAATAGAAAAAGACATAATTTTTATTAATTATATTTCAACCTCTTTTGTAGACATATTTCACTATAATATTATGTCGATGGCGAAATCTTACTTCCTACCGCGCTCTATTGGCAAGCCTCTTTCATTTATGAGAAGGTGCATTTTGTTCATAAGATAACCCACATAGCGCCACATAGCGATGGGTAATGAAAAGAACATCATCTTAAGAATTAATATACTCATACAGACCTATTTATCATTGATGTAAGTGAACATTTCTAGTTGATGACAGCATGCTAAAGCTCATGTTAAAGCATATATAGCGTTTAAGAATAAAAATTTACTTGCAGTAAAGATTTAATTTTTTTGTGTATGGTAAGACATTTCTGTTTGCATGTTTATATTATATGTATATATATTATATCATTGTCAGTCTATTTTATACATATTTTAATGTAAAATTATACACTTGTAAAAATACTTACATAACGTAATGGAACTTTTTATGATTCTGGCAATGTGACAAGAAAATAAACACGTTTATAATTTTTTGCGCGTGTAAACCATAATAAATATTAAAGATTTTTGTTGCAAAATAATAAATAATAATAAATATTAGAGATTTTTAAAAACTTTGATAAAATATATCTTTAAAAAAAACTCAAAAATGAATTTTTTAAATTATTATTAAAAATAAAAATCTAACACTAGATATCTTATTCTATCGCAAATATATTAATTTTTAAAAAATGTACGTGGTATTCAATTTATATTAATTATTTATGGAATTTATATTTATGTATTGAGGTACACACAGTTCCGAAAACGACTTACCTTGATTTTTTTTGAAACTACGTATTCTTATGTATTTTGGGGCGCTGATTACGAATATGATAGTGAATGGTGGCGCAAATTTGATTTTTATGGCGAAAACCATGAAAAAAACCATTAAAATGTTTTTTTCATTTATTTCCGTAAATAATGGGAATTTCTAAAAATACTTCAAACAAAAGTTGTAGATTTCATCGAAATACATATTTTATTTGTTTTTGCCATAAAAACAGTAGTTTTTGAGAAAAACGACGTTAAATGTTCAAAATTTTATATAACTCATCTAACACACGCGTCGAGTTTTATTAGTTAATTTTAATGCTTTTAACTACCCAGATAGCACAGGACGTTCCTCAGAATCATCCTGAATATGTCCCGGGATGTCCTGGGATCTTGTCAAGATATAATAGTTGTATTATTGTAAATATTTTATGTATAATTTTGACTTCTAAAGTAAGTTTAGAATGTTAGATTCTGTAATAGTATTAATATAAATTAAAATTTTACTCATGTTTTGAAAACATCCTTAGGATGTCCTGAGGATATATATATTCTAGCTGAAAACGTTATTTTTAAAATATTGTATAAAAAGTTTCATTAGCTACAAAATGTCTGAAGATAAACTTAAATATAATGACTGTATAAATTATACTATAAATATCAGACATTTTAGATAGCACAGAATGTTCCAAGAAAATGATATCTTGAAAGTCCTCAGGACATCCTAAGACAGTCCTCAGGACATTCTAAAACAATCCTCAGGACATCCTAAGACAGTCCTTAGGACGTCCTAAGAGAGTCCTTAGGACATCCTACGAAAGGACATTCTAAAATAGTATTCAAGGACATTCTGGACGTATAGTAATTTTTGAAAAAGACGAATAAATTAATATAGCAAGTGAGAAATCTTTGAATATATCGTACGTATTTTTAGAATGTATTGCAAAATCAAACGTGTAAAAATGTTGACTTCAAAGTCAGATTGAATGTTTACACTTATTGAAACAATATGGCATATTAACAATACTAAAAAATTATAAAAGATGACATTAAATAATTTTTTTATTTTATTTTGTTGAAGGGTTGCGATGAAAATGAAGTAGAGTCGCACGTTCTTTCTTACATATACATTTGCTGCGTGACGGCAGTTTCTTTATTTATTAAGTGTGTATGCGTTATACAAATCTCTAAGTATTAACCAAAATAGATAACGGATTACATGCGCGTGGCTCTACAGTGTGTGAGACGCAGCGCGTCAAGCTAACAGTGAAGGCGCACTCACAACGCGACATCCTACCGCGAAATTCAAACTCCTATCATATTTTATACAAACGGCACAAAAACAGTTTTTTTAATAAGTTATTCCACATGCTATTTTACGCATATATGTAAAAATGATTTAAGAAAACTATAAAACTTCATATTTATTTATAAAAATACAAGTTAACTATGTATATATGTTTCATCCTTCTGACAACATCTATTGTAATGATCTATAACAAATATGTATGCATAAAGAAGAAGTACTCATGGATCATCACGAAGCGTTAGGATGCGTATGGTCTTCGAAGTCAAGCAACGTCGGCGATGGTTGATACTTGGATGGGTTTTCTCGGGTACAGAAGTTAAACATGCTTTAACAGGTACAACTGTCGCAGAAACATGTATGAGTCTTCTTCCTCTTATAAAATTATCGTAGAAATAATTTGAACTTTTAATTTTTTGTTAAAGTTTTTTTTCAATTCTCAAAAACTGTTAAAAATACTTAAAATATTTAAAAATTTTTGTAATTAATCGGAATTTTTTATTTTTTAAATTTTTCTGAGAAACGTTCAATTTTTATAAAAAATCGATACATTTATCAAAAATTTTTACAAAAATCTAAAAAATCTGACAAAATGTGGTCATTGTTTGCTATTTCTGAGGATGTCCTGAGGAAATCCCTTAGTATCCTCAGGACATCCGGTGGACTGTCCTTAGGATGTCCTGAGGACTAAAAAGTAACGCTTGTTTGCTATTTCTCAGGATGTCCTGAGGACGTCACGGGATAAAATCAGGACGTCCTCAGGATATCCACGAAGTCCGTCTTAAACATCCTGAGGACGTCCTAAGGACGTCCATGTGCTATCTGGGTATATTTAAGTACATTATACAGGGAGTCCCAGAGCATACTGGTCACTGTTCATAAAAAGGTAGATGGGATCGAGATGAACATAAAAGTTCAATATTGTCGTGGGTTTGGTTTGCTAATAATCGAGATATAAATTTTTTAAATTATGCGAATGAGAGCGCGCCTTGCGCGCCGAAGGAAGGGCTCGAGCCGCTCGAGCCATAGCACGGCCTACTGTTTCAAGTATTGGCTGCCGGCGGCGGCGGGGGAAAGAAGGAGAAGCGTGGCGTCGTCGCCGTTCCCACGTCTCGCCGCACCGTGCCTAAGCTCGCGTCGATGGCTGCTACGCACACTCGCGATTACATGACGAGATTATAAATTATTAATAAAAATAGGACAAATTTAAATCGTAATAAACTTTTGTAAATAAGAACGTCGAAAGAGAGAAAGCGATGGAAACGTATGGAACCTGCAAATAATATAATATTTGCCGCATCAAATTCTCTCATCGTTTTTTATGGAATATTAAATTAACGAAGATTTATCACGATTGATTCTTTATACATTCTCCTTTCGTAACCATCTTATTAGAAAATTACGAAATGCACGAAATACTATCCCTAATATGCACTCTTTGTAAAATAACACGATAGAAAAATATTCACGTTTGATCTAACGACTTCAGGATAAATTATTCGATGCAACTTCTACGGTAATTATAGGTAATTAGAGATCAATGTTATGTCAAGTATCGTTAGTATGGTTAACTAGAAATGATTTTCTCTTGTATATGATAGAGAACTTCGAATTTCTTCTATCGTTAATACATTATAAGTCACTGAAAATCTGTCGTAATTAATAATGCAATTAAAGGTAAAAGAAACTCTGAATTCTTTTATTCATTATTGAATTTTTTATTTACTCTTGATTTGTATGTAAAATTGAACTTTGTACTTTTATACTTTGTAATTTAGCAGGAATATCTTTCCCTCTAAAGTATTTACAGAAACACGATAAACGTCATTTTCAACAACAGTTCCAATCAATATTATTAGAGTTTCATTAAATGTCATAAAATTTTTTTTAACAAGATTACTATTTTTTAACATTTTCAACATTAAACACGATACGACACTCAGAAAGAAAGTATCGTGCTGATTATTTATCGCAGTTTTAGTGATAATTTTTAATAATTTTTTTTTCGATCGTGTGTACACTAAAAATATAAAGAAATGATAATTGTTAAAATTTTATTCAAATTACACATAATGAAAGTAGAATAGTACAAACTAAAGATGTTGTTAAACGTGGTAATATTTACTGTATTTGTTTACTACGTAGTGCTTGAGAGAGAAAGAGAGAGGGGGGAGAGAGAGAGAGAGAGAGAGAGAGAGAGAGAGAGAGAGTAAGAGAGAGAGGGAGAGAGAGGTGTCATACTAAAATGCGCAAAATACTTATCCATAGTATGTTACACTCTTTGTAATAACACAGAAAAATATTCCCTCTTGATGTAACGATTTCACGATAGCTTAGGCGATGCTACGATAATTATGCTCAAAAATTAATGTTCAATATCATGTATTGTTAACACAACGAAGGATTTTCTTTTATAACCATAGAAAACTTACAGTTTCTTCTACCTTTAATTGCATTATTAATTACGACAGATTTTCAGTGACTTATAATGTATTAACGACAGAAGAAATTCGAAGTTCTCTATCATATACAAGAGAAAATCATTTCTAGTTAACCATACTAACGATACTTGACATAACATTGATCTCTAATTACCTATAATTACCGTAGAAGTTGCATCGAATAATTTATCCTGAAGTCGTTAGATCAAACGTGAATATTTTTCTATCGTGTTATTTTACAAAGAGTGCATATTAGGGATAGTATTTCGTGCATTTCGTAATTTTCTAATAAGATGGTTACGAAAGGAGAATGTATAAAGAATCAATCGTGATAAATCTTCGTTAATTTAATATTCCATAAAAAACGATGAGAGAATTTGATGCGGCAAATATTATATTATTTGCAGGTTCCATACGTTTCCATCGCTTTCTCTCTTTCGACGTTCTTATTTACAAAAGTTTATTACGATTTAAATTTGTCCTATTTTTATTAATAATTTATAATCTCGTCATGTAATCGCGAGTGTGCGTAGCAGCCATCGACGCGAGCTTAGGCACGGTGCGGCGAGACGTGGGAACGGCGACGACGCCACGCTTCTCCTTCTTTCCCCCGCCGCCGCCGGCAGCCAATACTTGAAACAGTAGGCCGTGCTATGGCTCGAGCGGCTCGAGCCCTTCCTTCGGCGCGCAAGGCGCGCTCTCATTCGCATAATTTAAAAAATTTATATCTCGATTATTAGCAAACCAAACCCACGACAATATTGAACTTTTATGTTCATCTCGATCCCATCTACCTTTTTATGAACAGTGACCAGTATGCTCTGGGACTCCCTGTATATATACAGGGTGTCTGGTATTTTTTTATGGGATGTTTATGAGCAGGTAGAGCGCATGAAACTGAACAGAAAAGTCCTTACCGTTTTTCCATTTTCGCAATAGTTAACAAGTTAGTGACTTGTAAAATTTTCTGCATTAGCCCGACCTACCGGCAAATGCAAGCGTGCTGAGCGTCCGGCCGCGGCGGCCGCCCCTCCCCAGCGCTTGAACCTTGAGATTGCTAGGCGCGCGGGGGGAGTTGTTACAACAAGCGACAATGGCTACGCACAAGCGACGCGTAACGCTAAATTCTCCCTTTGAGTTATGATAGTTCCTTACGTTTTTTAATGAAAATAAAATGTTCTAACGACAAAAAGTATGTGTGTACGTGTACATACATGTGTACAAAAAATATCAGTTTTAATGCTTAAAGAAGTGATTACTAAATTTATTTTTTTAATAAATAACAATTATTTTTAATAAAAAATATTTTTTTGATGATAGTCTTAAACGTCGTAAACGGTCATTATAAATTTTAAAAGAAGCTGTTATCATATGCTCGAAACAAAATTTATGCTTCTTCAAAAAACGTTAGAAAATTTTATCGATTGAAATGGAAATGACAACCAAATAAAATGTTTGTTTCAACTTTATATTCTTAATTAAAAATTAAATAACTAGGATATTTATATTTTTAATAAAATTAATCCTTGTACGTACATACGCGAGCTAAAGAATAATCACTTTGTGACAGGAAAATGATTATGCCTTAGTTCTGCGATTTTATATCACTATTACTATTTACGCTGATTACTATACATGTACACGTAAAAAAATATGATTCTAGTTTAAAAAAAATCAATTATTCACTTTTAATTGTATTTTTTTTAATAATTATTTTATCTTTAATGACTGAAAAGAGTATTCTGTTGATAATAAACACCACACTTTACATAAAACAAATAATGTTTAACATTTTCGCGTATGTACACACACATACACACACACACACAAATTACACACAAATTACAAACCAATTCTTGAATTAAGGAATAATCATTTTCCTGTCACAAAGTGATTATTCTTTAGCTCGTGTATGTATGTATCCCCCCCTACACACACACACACACACACACACACACACCCACACACACACACACACACACACACACACACACACACACACACACACACACACACACACACATTACAAACTAAAATTTTCTTAAATTAAATAAATATTGTTTATAAGTTTTCAAACATTTAATAAATTCATATATTCGTAAATTTACACGAAGAAAATTTTATAGTAAAATTATGTATGATTTTATTATTTATGATAGTAACCACGAACTGTAAGAAGAAATTTCAGAGAATTATATCATATAAGTAGTGTAAATATTGTCGTAATTTGATGAAAAACATAATAAAAATTTTCATAATTCCTCCTTGGCCCGCGTTTACTATTTATCATAGTAATTTTTACCATAAAGTTTTTTTCGTGTATTATAAATCTATCACGAGGATTAATTTTATTAAAAATATAAATATCCTAGTTACTTAATTTTTAATTAAGAATATAAAGTTGAAACAAACATTTTTTTGTTTGTCATTTCTATTTTAATCGATAAAATTTTCTAATGTTTTTTGAAGAAGCATAAATTTTGTTTCGAGCATATGATAATAGCTTCTTTTAAAATTTATAATGACAGTTTACGATGTTTAAGACTATCATGAAAAAAATATTTTTTATTAAAAATAATCGTTATTTATTAAAAAATAAATTTAGTAATCACTTCTTTAAGCATTAGATCTGATATTTTTTGTACACATGTATGTACACGTACACATACTTTTTGTTGTTAGAAAATTTTATTTTCATTAAAAAAGGTAAGGAACTATCAAATATTCAAAAAGGTAAGGAACTATCAAATAATTCAAAGGGAGAATTTAGCGTTACGCGTCGCTTGTGCGTAGTCATTGCTGCTTGTTGTAACAACTCCCCCCGCGCGCCTAGCAATCTCAAGGTTCAAGCGCTAGGGAGGGGCGGCCGCCGCGGCCGGGCGCTCAGCGCGCTTGCATTTGCCGGTAGGTTGGGCTAATACAGAAAATTTTACAAGTCACTAACTTGTTAACTATTGCGAAAATGGAAAAACGGTAAGAACTTTTCTGTTCAGTTTCATGCGCTCTACCTGCTCATAAAAATCCCATAAAAAATACCAGACACCCTGTATATACAGGGTGTTTGGTAAAGATTTATGCAATTTTTATAAGCAGGTAGAGCGCATTAAGCTGAACATAAAATTCTCATCGTTTTTCCATTTTCACAATAGTTAACGAGTTATAGACTTGTAAAATTTTCTGTATCAGCCCGGCCTACCGGCAAATGCAAGCACGTCGAGCGCCCGACCGCGGCGGCCGCCCCTCCCTAGCGCTTGAACCTTGAGATTGCTAGGCGCGCAGAGGGAGTTGTTACAACAAGCGGCAATGGCTACGCACAATGTGTACGTGTACATACATGTGTACAAAAAGATATCAGTTCTAATGCTTAAAGAAGCAATTACTAAATTTTTTTTTTTTAATAAATAATGATTATTTTTAATAAAAAATTTTTTTTGGTGATAGTCTTAAATGTCGTAAACTGTCATAAATTTTAAAAGAAGCTATTATCATGTGCTCAAAAACAAATTTATCCTTCTTTAAACAACATTAGAAAATTTTATCGATTAAAATGGAAATAACAACCAAATAAAATGTTTCAACTTTATATTCTTAATTTGTTTTAACTTTATATTCTTAATTAAAAATTAAATAACGAGGATATTTATATTTTTAATAAAATTAATTCTTGTGATAGACTTATAATACACGGAAAAAACTTTGTGGTAAAAATTACTATGGTAAGTAGTAAACGCGTGCTAAGGAGGAATTATGAAAATTTTTATTATGTTCTTCATCAAATTACGATAATATTTGCACTACTTATATGATATAATTTTCTGAAATTTCTTCTTACAGTTCGTGGTTACTATCATAAATAATAAATCATACATAATTTTACTATAAAATTTTCTCCGTGTAGATTTACAAATATATGAATTTATTAAATGTTTGAAAACTTATAAACAATATTTATTTAATTCAAGAAAATTTTAGTATGTAATGTGTGTGTATTTGGTGTGTGTGTGTGTGTGTGTGTGTGTGTGTGTGATACATACACGAAAATGTTAAACATTATTTGTTTTGTGTAAAGTGAGGTGTTTATTATCAATATAATATTCTTTTCAACCATTAAAAATAAGATAATTATTAAAAAAGAATAAAAGTAAAAATGAATAATTGATTTTCTTAAAACTAGAATCATATTTTTCTACGTGTGCGTGTATTGTATAGTAATCAGCATGAATAATAATAGTGATATAAAATCGCGAACTAAGGAATGATTATTCATTTTCCTGTCACAAAGTGATTATTCTTTTCTCGCGTATGTACGTACATACACCACACACACACACACACACGCACACGCACACGCACACGCACACGCACACACACAAACACACGCACACGCACACCAAATACACACACATTACATATTAAATTTTCTTGAATTAAATAAATATTGTTTATAAGTTTTCAAACATTTAATAAATTCAAATGTAATATTTCTTAGCAGATGTTGTGCAATATTGTAGCAATATTACAAATGTAATATTTCCTAACAGATATTGCACAATATTGTGGCAATATTATATTGCAACCGTGCAAAATTTATTTCCGTATAATCCGTATTTCTTAATCTAGAACTAACAATAAGTAATATTTTACATAGTTTTAAGGGACAAATAAAAAAATAGAGCAGGATATTTTTATTTTAAATTTTTATGTAAGATTAGAGCTAAAAGATACATAGATGTGCAACAAATTCTGTAATCACGACAGCGTTGCGTCCCATACTAGATTGAGTGAAGCAAGTCCAGAAGATGTTCACTCTGACTTATATATATAATACATTAATTAAACATGTGTGAACCATACATGCATGTGTAATTCTAGCGTATAAATTGATCAGGATGGGCATTTTCTGGACTTGCTTCATTTTAATGCTTACTTAAATCTAGAATGGAACGATATTCGATATCCGTTGGTGTATGTTAATTTAATTAATTACTTTTTTAATTAATAATTTTTTAAATTATTGTGCCGTAACGGTATGACAATAAATTCATTTTCCGTTTTTCGTATAATACACATCTTACATATTATTTGATTAATTTAACCACCTGCAACATTTCCTTCATATGGCGCATTAACGTTTCAGAAATATTACAGCAATCTTACAAGAAATATTGCAGCAATATTGCTGAAATATTACAGAAATCTTACGGGAAATATTGCAGAAATATTGCAGACATATTGCACAATATTGTTTTGGAGCGGACATAGGAATATTGCTGCAATATTGCAGCAATATTTTCTGCAATATTCCAATCTTGCAAAATAATATTTCTGCAACGTTGCAGCAATATTTCATGCTGTAGGGGTGGTCCCGTAGTCCCGTGGTCATATATTTTGACTGAGAGAGAATTAATATACTCTCAGAAAACGCGTGGGCGGGGTCGGGGCTCCGCCCCTCTCCCTGCCGTAATTTTTTCTAACCTAACCCACACATTTTAAAGTCGATATTTGGTTAATGCGAAAATATTGGAAATGAACAGCGTGGAAAGTCGCAAATAGTGATACTGTACAAGCGTGCAAGTCGTTTATTTTACGTTTTACAAATACGATACATGATATCAGTGCTTTACGTAAAGTAAACGATGTCCACGCTTGTACAGTACCACATAGGTTTGCGACTTTCCACGCTATTCGTTTCCAATGTTTTCACATTAACCAAATATCGACTTTAAATGTGTGCGTTAGGTGAGAAAAAATTACGGTGAGGAGGTGCAGGGGGAGAGGCGAAGCCCCTCCCCCGTCCACGCGTTTTCTGAAAATACATTGATTCTCTCTCAGTCATAATATGTCAAAATATATGGCCGCGGGACCATGTTTAGTCGCAACATTTCGTCGGTATGACAGGTTTCATAACCTGTCAAATAGTGAACTTTAACGATTAATATCTCGTCTCGCGGGGCAGAGCGACACTTTTTTCTGCCAAATTCGGGTTCTACGTACAAAAACACATAATATATATATGTATATAATGTACTTAAATATAGTTAAAAGCATTAAAATTAACTAATAAAACTCGACGCGTGTGTTAGATGAGTTGTATAAATTTTTGAACATTTAACGTCGTTTTTCTTAAAAACTACTGTTTTTATGGCAAAAATAAATAGGACATAAAATATGTATTTCGATGAGATCTACAACTTTTGTTTGAAGTATTTTTAGAAATTCCCATTATTTACGGAAATAAATAGAAAAAAACATTTTTATGATTTTTTCATGGTTTTCGCCATAAAAATGAAATTTGTGCCAATATTTACTATAATATTCGTAATCAGCGCTCGGAAATAGGTAAGAATACGTAGTTTCAAAAAAATCGGAGGTAAGTCGTTTTCGGAACTTTATCCATGTATTGCATATTTATGTATTGCAAACAATACCAGGATTCCGGTAATCAGAGAGTTCTCTTTCTCTCTCTCTCTCTCTCTCTCTCTCTCTCTCTTTCTCGTGTTTCTTCTTTCTTAGGGTCGGTTGTTCCAACTTCTTGGTAAACTTACTTATCAGGTAAATATATCTTTGTCTTTATTTATTTAAGAAAAGAAATGAAGATAGACACATGCTTACCTAATAGGTAAGTTTATCAAAAAGTTGGAACAACCGGCCCTTAAAGATGTAGCATTTATATATATAGATTAAATGAAACGAAAAAATTGAACAATAGATTATAAAATTTGATTTACGTTTAGTATATGTGCGCGTTTTTTATTGCTAATTACTGAATCTGTTTTTGGCGTCAATTTGTTGTCAACGTGTTCGACATACCTGCATGTTATTAACCACCAATCTGATGTGTTTGATAACCACCTCTATACTCTTGTATTTGTGTGAACAGTTTAATGACAATTTGCGCTAAACAAAGCTTGTCATCAATTTTTCATCAATATTCTTGACAAATCTGTTTGCTGTTCACAATCATTTTGTTATATAATCTGTTGACTGATATTAATGAGTTTTTGCTAGACTTATGCGCGTAGTATTTTTAATGTTAAAGTTTGTTTTACATCTGCTGCATTTCGGTAAACAGAATCTGTTGCCAACATTTGCCTTTTCAGAAATGGTTATCGGGGCGTTCTGAAACGGACGCTCTCCTATCCCCAGAATATATTTCAATTTATTTAAAAAAAATGGGGAAGAGGAGAAAAAGGAAAAAAAAAGAAGAAAGAAAGAACAAGTGCGTAAATTGTAGCTGGAAATGTCTATCTTTAAATGTGAGAGAATATATATTTTGCATTAACATGAACATATTATCACTTTAAATTCATTTCATTCGTAACTTTTAAATGCATTAAAATTTTTTACATAAAATTTGGGAGTAATTGAAGTGATAACATGTTCATGTTAACGCAAAATATTATTGAACACTATACTATTATTATAATATTATTGAAAATAACACTTTCATATAAAAGTATAATTATTAATAAATTTGCTAGTTTGTATAAATATTTATTTTTATATTTGGCGCATTTTCTTAATATCATTACTTTTGTAGAAAATAATAAATTCTTTGTATTTAAAAAAATGTAATTTTGTTATGATGTAATAGTTTGTCGTGCTAAATTAAAACACGCACAAAAAACACCTTCAAAAATTCTTTTTTATACAAAACAACTTAGATCTGACACTACAAAATGGGAGTATTAAGTTTTCTTCTCGCTAAAATAATAATATCAAGAAAATGAGCCAACTATAAAAAGTTCGTACATTGCTACAAAAATTTGGCACTGCTGAACCGATTTTGAGTCCTCTTTCTTTCTCTTTTGTGTATGCATCTGAGTGCGTGCGTGCGTGCGTGCGTGCGTGCGTGTGTGCGCGCGGTTTACTTTGTAATCATTCGGTTTAATATTGATAACAAGTCCCACTGGGTTTTGTTACCACTGGATAACAAAACAAATAAGAAGCCCACACAAAAACTTATATTAATATTAAACCGAATGATTTTAAATTGCAATCAAATTTAAATCAATTACACGAGAAATGGTTCATCAATCTTTTAAATTCTGAGGATGTACAAATGCTGTTGCAATTAGGAGAACGTTTTAATTTACCGATGACCAATCAAAAAACAATTACATTTGAATTCATAAAAAATATAGAAAAAAATATAGATAAGGTAGTAAACATAGATAAATGTAGCGAAGAACTGCAGAGTTCAGTTAGAAACGAGACGGTCAATATTATTAATAAATTAAACATAGCAAATAACTATTGTAACAGCAACGACGTATTTTTATTGGATTGTCTGAAACGTACTAAAAAAATTATTCATAGACATCCAGATATCCTTTTTACCAAGGCGGACAAGGGGAACACCTCGGTGGCATTAAATAAAGGGCATAGCGGAATAAGCAGGTGAAATCTGCCTCCGCATTAATCGAGCTCAAATTGATATCATTAGTTGGCACTTTTGAGATGTAAAACTTCCCCAAATATTAGCTACAAAATTGCATTTTTGAGGGAGTTATGGAGGGGGAAAGAAAAATAAAGAAAGTGGTTTTTTTTGAAAATGGTTAAACCGATTTTAATGAAAAAAATATATGTTGTAAACATTGTTTAGACAAGTTTAAGAAAATTTTAAGTAATTTTTGTGGTTAAAAAAACCCGATAAAAAAATTTTTGAATTCTTTATGAATTTTTTGGGGGGTGATAGTTCTGAGATACTACTTTTATATTTTCACAAAAACATCTCTAGATTTTCTTTTTTAACACATATTTTTTTCAAATCGGAGTGGTGGAACACGGTAAAAAATAATAATTTACACCGCGCCGCCGTGCCGCGCCGCGTCGGTTGGGCGACCGCGCTGCGGCGCACGGCGATTGTTGTCATGTTGAACTTACATATTAGTTGCAGTGTTGCAATATTTAGTTGCCAAGAAAAATTATGATATAATAATATAAAATATAATAACACATATAATATTTTCAGGATGTCTGTAGTTAGCCTATAAAACTTATCGTTTCGGCAGTTTATCACGAGGAGATTGCAGTACGTTTTTAAATTCCATATGTTCGGGGTGCTTTTTTAATGTAAGTTCCCTTGCCTCTCACATTATTTATCATCGGTGTGCTTTTTTAATGTGAGTCCCCTCGCCTCTCACATTATCTATCATCGAGGTGCTTTTTTAATGTGAGTTCCCTTGCCTCTCACATTATCTATTATCGGGGTGCTTTTTGAAAGTGAGTCCCCTCGCCTCTTACATTATCTATCATCGAGGTGCTTTTTTAAAGTGAGTCCCCTCGCCTCTCACATTATCTATCATCCAGGTGCTTTTTTAATGTGAGTCCATTCGCCAAAAAGATAATGTGAGAGGCGAAGGGACTCACCCCAGACAACACGCATGTCTAAAAGACGTCTTTAAGACGTCTTAAAAGAGACGTCTTTGAGACTTTACCAAAAGACGTCTTTATGACGTCTTAAAATCGTCTTATTTTAGACGTCTCTCTCAAGACGTCTAAAATACATCTTTTTTAAGACATCTTATTTGAGACGCCATTTAGACGTCTTTACGACGTCTTAGAAAGATGTTTTTAAGACGTCGAATGACGCACATAACCAAATTTGCTGTGCGATCAAGTCGGTTGACGTGCTTATCCCGTATCAATTTTTTGAACTCTCGCACGTATCGCGTGTGTGTTGGGACGTTTTGTCTCGGTTTGCTGTGTAACGCAGCCGAGTGTGTATACGTTAATACAACACAATTTTTTAACTCTCGTATATATCGCGTGTGTAGGCTGTTATTGGAAATAATTGACTTTTCTGACAACGTTTCTGACAACAGTTTGACAATTAATAAACCAGACGATAATAGTGTTGCGCTTAAGTTGCTGTAAAATATGTGACTGAATCCAATATCTCTGTAAAATTCTGTAATTTCCAATCACGAAAACATGAAATAAAATTGAAATATATAATATAAAATTTTTTATTCATAAAAAAATTTTTTTTTAATAATGAAATAAAAATAATAAAATATAAATATAAAGTATTTTATTTAAAATAATTAAAAATAAAAAATAATAAACTTAGTTTTTGAAATCCCTGGCGGAAAAATTTTCTACAAAATTTTAAAAAACTACAAAAATTTACAAAAGTGTGTTTCAAATTTAGTATTTTTCTGTAGAAACTACAAAAAAATGCTAGAATTGGAACACTTTTGTAAATTTTTGTAGTTTTTTAAAATTTTGTAAAAATTTTTGCGCCAGGGATGTCTAAAATAATTTTTATATAAAACGTCTCATAAATAAAAAAAATTAGACGTCTTTTAGACGTCTTAAAAACGTCTAAAAGACGTCTTTCTGATAGTTTTATAAGACGTCTTATAGAAATATAAGACGTCTTTTAGACGTCTTTAAGATGTCATAATGTTCTCTGGGACATTAAAGAAGCACACCGATGATAAATAATGTGAGAGGCAAGGGGACTCACATTAAAAAAGCACTCCGAACATATGGAATTTAAAAACGTACTGCAATCTCCTCGTGATAAAGTGCCGAAATGATAAGTTTTATAGGCTAATTGCAGACGTCCTGGAAATATTATATGTGTTGGTATATTTTATATTATTATATCATAATTTTTCTTGGCAACTAAACACTGCAACTAGTATGTAAGTTCAACATGACAACAATCGCCGTGCGCCGCGGCCGGGTCGCCCAGCCGGCGCGGCGCGGCACGGCGGCGCGGTGTAAATTATTATTTTTAACCATGTTCCACCACTCCGATTGATTTGAAAAAAATATGTGTTAAAGAAAAAAATCTAGAGATATTTTTGTGAAAATATAAAAGTGGTATCTCAGAATTATCACCCCCCAAAAAATTCATAAAAAATTCAAAAATTTTTTTATCGGGTTTTTTTAACCACAAAATTACTTAAAATTTCCTTAAACTTGTCTAAACGATGTTTACAACATATATTTTTTTCATTAAAATCGGTGTCTAACCATTTTCGAAAAAAAAAAACAAAAAAAACACTTTCTTTATTTTTCTTTCCTCCTCCATAACTCCACAAAAAATGCAATTTTGTAGTTAATATTTGGGGAAGTTTTACACCTCAAGGGTGCCAACTAATGATATCAATTTGAGCTCGATTAGTGCGGGGGCAGATTTCACCTGCTTATTCCGCTATGCCCTTTAAAAAATTGCACATCTAAAACGGAAGATATACTATCAGACAAAAATACATATATCACAATTGGGAAAGATTCTACTAACAAAATGACGACGTTACGCACAGTTTTAACAAGATGGAAAAACAAAGGTTACATTGAAATTCATACATCAGGAATTTGATGACCACAGATGGTGTTCTTCCGAGAACCTATGGATTGCCAGAAATACATAAAAAAAATAACCCATTGAGAATTATAGTTTCATCTATAAACAGTCCATTTTATAATCTTGCAAATTATTTACATAAAATATTGAAAAATATTTTAGAGGCTCCATCAAGTCAAATAAATAATAGCTTTGAAGTGGTTAAAAAATTAAATGTTTTCATTTACAATCTGAATTCACATTAGTTTTGTTAGACGTAGTATCTTTGTTCACGAACATCCCTACGGAGGTGAACAACAGTATCGCGAGAAGATGGAACCAAATTGGAAAAAAAAAAACACTTCCATTCCGCTCAACGAATTTTTAATAGTAATCAACTTGGTTCTCAATTCTACATTTTTCCAGTTTAAAAATGTTATTTACAAACAGATCTTTGGCACCCGTACAGGCTCTCCACTATCACCGATTATAACTGATATAATATTACAAGACTTTGAAAACGAGATTTTAAATTCATTACCTTGTCCCCTTGTACCGATGTATTTTAAATACATGGATGGCATTCTAATAACCGCACCGAAAGAAAAATTAAATAAAATATGTTTTTAATTCCAAACACAACCGATTAAAATTTACATTGGAAATAAGAGTTAACTAAATCAATTTTTTGAATGTCAAATTAATACTAGAGGATAATCATATCATTTTCGATCTATACAGGAAACCAACCTTCTCAGGAAGGTTTCCTCAATTTCCACTCACATTATCTATTAAACCATAAAAAAGGTGTAATATTCGGGATGACTAACAGAGTATTACAACTATCTTATCAAAAGTATTATCACAAAAATCTAATACAAATTATAGAAACATTAATAAATAATTGCTAGATTTTATATTCTAAATGATTAACAAAAGAATTTTTTTAACAATTCTATTAATTCAGATTCTAACAACTCAGACAAAATAGAAGAAATGAAAAATACATATTTTACAATCCCGTATATTAAAAATGTTTCGGAAAAATTCTTGTCTTTGAATTCGTTAAATGGTTGTAAAATCGCACTTTCTTTAAATAATAAACTAAATAACTTTATAAAAACTGGTAAAGACATCTTAAAAACTATGGGTCAATGTGGTGTAGTTTAGAAAATCACTTGCCACGATTGCGAAGCTTCATATGTCGGTCAGACGAAAAGAAAATTGAAAATCAGGGTTAATGAACATAAAACCGATTTAAATAAAAACTGTACATCACCGATTTTGAACCACAGAATGGAGTTTAATCATGATTTTGAATGGAGCAATGTGATGATACTTGATAGGAAGCCTAATTACATAAAAAGATTAACATCGGAAATGGTACGTATAAAAAGGCAATCGGTTAGTTTAAACAACACAGAACATCTCCCGAATATTTATCTTCCCATCATAAACTCTTTCCTAACGTCAAAAACATGAACTCCTACTTAAATTCTTCCTATTTCATAAATTCCTACTTAAATTCTTAACTTTATACACCAGTATAAGTCCGACCTTTGAAACATCCACACACAATCTCTCAGAGAATTCGTTTCTTGTTCTTGGAACAATGAGTGAATTGGGATTATTTAATTTTTCACAACTATTTAATCCACAAATATACAATTTTAGCTAATTAATTTTAATTTATTTTTAATTTATTTTATTAACTATTTATTTATTCATTTGCTATTCGGTTTTTATTTCTTATTTATTTATTCATTTTGACTTATGTATTATTTTTATTTATTTAATTTTTCAATTTTATTAATTTTTATTCACATAATGACTCCAATTCATTATATGGCCGTTGACTTAAATTTAACAATTTTATTTTAATTGTATAATTTTGATTTTTATCATCTGCTAAAATTGACACAATTTTCAATAAACACATTTCAGTTGACCTCCTATAAGGTTTAAATCATTGTAAGCGTAGTCGACATGACCATAAGTCTCCAAGTAAGCATTATGTAACCTACTTTTTGATATAATTGTCATAGTGATATTATTTTAATTTTAGTTTTAGTGATAAAAAAATTTATTATAATTCTTTCCAAAATTTCCTTCAGAATATCAAAATTAATTAATTGTATAAACAATTTAGATTGACGAATGACAACATAATTGCGGAGTAATGTTTGTACACTGAAGATGGCCAAAACCCATGCGCCGAAACGTCTATACATTTAATTAATAAAACCATCAGACAAGCAAAATCCAACCAACATTGGCTCTAGAGGTTTTTTATTTGATCTGCTATATTAAAAATATCCAACGGTTATCGAATTATTGGTACGCAAAACTGTTATATTGAAAAAGTATAAGAGAAAATAATTAAAAGTAAGAAGCTAACCGATGAACTAATACGTGACGAGCTTAAAAGTACTTCTTCAATTAAATACTCGTAAAATATACAATTAAAATTTTAAGTTTGCAAAATAACTTAAGAAATTTTTTAAATTCACAAAAATACAAAAATAAAGTACCCTTAAAAAATTAATTGTTGCATTGATGTTGGTATCAGAATAATTGTCTATTTATCTGTTTTCAAAATATCCTGGTCTCGAATTTTTTACTCAATATTTAACTTGTGTAAGTCAATTATTAAGGTGGCAGTGCTAACGCGCTCACAAGAGTATCTTAAAAAAATTAACTGTTGCATCGACTTTGGTATCAAAATGATTGACTATTTACCTGCTCTTAAAATATCCTGATTTCGAATTTTTTGTCTGCTCGTCAGCACCTTCAAACATGACAATTGAATTACACAAGTTATTATTGAACAAAAAATTTATGATAGGAATATTTTAAGAGTAGATATAAAGACGATCATTTTCATACCAAAGTCGACGCAGCAATTAAATTTTCTAAAGTACTTTACTCTTGTGTGCGCGTCAGCGCCTTCACCCTAATTGAGTTACATTAGTTAAATATTAAACAAAAAATTTAGGACCAATAATATCTATACATATATGTATGTACATATATATGCATGTGTGTATATTTTATCTCTCTCTCTCTCTCTTTCTCTCTCTCCCCCCCCTCTCTCTCTCTCTTTTAATTTGACAATAACACTCTCTTTATCAAACTATAATTATAATTCATTTACACATGTAGCCAATAATTCGCAGTTAAAAATTTTCCATGATAAAATTTCTTATGTGTTTCTCTTTAAAATTCCAGTCATAAATATAATAATAATATGATAATCTCATCTAATAGCTTGTTTTTTCTTAAAGCAGTGTTCCTGGTTTAGACAGCTAAAAAAAGATACTTTGGCAATTTTTTTCAAAAGAAAAGAAATAATGAAGCTTTTAAATATATTTTAATACACATTTAAAAAGTATAAAAAAATTTTTTAATTATAAAGTTATCACTAAATGGTGGCGTTTTGGTCGTTGAAGCGGTCATTGAAGCGTTTGGTTTCAAATTGGCGGGCGTAATAAAGCCCGTAGTTCTTGGCTGAAACAAAGAAACCTAAATTATTTTTAATTTAAATATATTTTTATCATTGATAAACTAAAAAAAAACCAGAAAAAGGTTTTTTAAACAATTTTTATCGCACAAATAAAGCAGTTTTTTTTTTAATTGTCACTTTTTCGTTCAATTTTGATGATCTTTATGGTTTTATACTTTTTTCTGGGTTTTTTTAGTTCATTAACGATAAAACTATATGTACATTAAAAATAATTTTTGTTTCTTTGTTTCAAACAAGAACTACGGGCTTCATCACAGCCGACAATTTAAGATTCCAGCGGCGAGGCGCTTCAATAGTCAACTGATAACTCCGCCAATCTGCAACAATTTTGTAATTATAAAAATTGTTTTCCACTCTTCAAATGTGGACTAAAATATATCCAAAAGTGAAAAAGCTTCGTTGTTTCTTTTTCTTTGAAGAAAATCATCAAAGAATACCTTTTTTGCCATTTAAATCAGGAGACTGCCTTAAGTCTTTTTCAAAGGTTTTCTCAGAACATTTTTTTATAAAAATATGTTATTTGGTACCTTCAAGTCTGCATATTCTATTGGTCACATTGGAAATTCCGAGCTTTGAGATTAATTATATTATATTCAGGGGAAAGAATTACTTACACAAAGAAAGAGAAAGAGATAAAATACATACATGCATATATAAGTACATACATGCTCACATGTATATACGTACGTACATATATGTATAGACATCATTAAACAGTGTTATTTTCTCTCTTTCTCTCTCTCTCTCTCCCCCTCTTTCTCTCTCTTTTCTTACTCGTTCACTCTTTTATCTATTCTTCTTTTACTTTAACTTCAAATAAAGTGTTTCTTCCTCTCTTTCTTTTAATATAATAACTAAAAATAAAATATAATACAAAGTGTTAACTTATCCCAGAATACTTATTTCCATAAAGGATTAAAAATTTTGTGTAATATACTTATTCGATTGTACAACGCATAATGTTACACTAATTTTCAAATTCGAGTTTCTCTGCCTCATGTATAATATGTATACAGAGCATGTTACAGATTCCGAAATTTACTGCTAGTACTGAAGATCTATAATTCATGTTACGTACTAATAGAACTATAAATCTTGAGTATTACTGGCAGTGAATTTCGGATTGGAATCTAGCTTAATTCGCCACTAACCTCGGACACGTCATCACGTTTTAATCGCGAACTGTTATTATATCATCACCTTGAAACTCGCCGCGGACACGAACGCACACTTCTCGTATAAACTCGTACGCCATCTATCGCACGGAAAGCAACAGTACAAATCCCCAATATCATCCCGGGCGACGACGACGATAATAATGACGACGACGACGTTTCTTAAAATATTTTACTCTTGATGCAAAACTTTAAATCATGATATCTTTGCTTGGAAGTCACGTAGCGAAAAAATAAAAATACTTTTATTATACAAATCGGATCCAAGCTATCCATTAAGTCTATTTAAAAAATTAATCGATTCAGCCGTTATTGAAATCCGATAATCTACGGAATCTCGCAAATGGCGTCTCGTGTAAAAGAGGCAACGATGATGCCTCGTTGCGCGTACACTTGACGCGAGGCACTACCGTGCCTCTTGAAAAGTACAATTATTTTGATAAATAAAAGTAGAAAAACGATAGCTTAAAAAATTAAAAATAAATAGAGACAAAATCAATCATTTTTTAATTTGTTATAAAATTGTAAAAAATGTTTATTTTTTAAATATAGAACATAAAATATAGAATACATTATTAAAGTAAAAAAATTATTAAATATTTTCATGACTCCAACTGATACTCGCCACACTGTATTGTTCTGTGATTTTCACACAGGAACATTACAGCTCGCACAAACTCAGCCATAGTATTTATTTTTCTATGGCGAGTGCCCATTCTAAATGTAAACGCGAAAAAACAGTATTTGGTATCCGAACGAAATGCATACACGAACGTCAAATTGGGATATAAACGTGCTCCATTTTTACTTTATGTCTGTATTGTTCAGAATCTCTAATGACGTTTCAACACCAGCTAGTGTCTTTCTTGATTCTTAAGATTTTAAATTAATCCTTATGTGCACACCCAGCGTTTACCACGTTGTTACACACCCAGCCCACAAGGAGCACACAATATTTTAACGTTTTTTAAATATTTATTTTTTATTATTTTTACATTATTAGCGTTTATTGTATAAATAATATTTATTTAATATTTATTAAACATTTGTTTTACATTAATAATTTATTTCAAATGATGAATTAGAAAAAATATTTATAAAACGTTTATTTAACGTTTATTTAATATTTATAAATTATTAATTTTTTATTAAAAATAATAATGTAAGAAAATTTTTAAGTAATATTTATTTAATATTTATGTAATTTTTATTTTACATTTAAAAAATCGTTTAAAATAATATTTTTTAAAATGTTGATTTAATAATGATTTAATATTTATGTTACAATAATAGATCATTTAAAATAATGATTTAGGACAAATATTTATATAATATTTTATTAATATTTTTATAATATTAACTTGACATTTTAATAAATTGTTTAAAATAATATTTACGTAACATTTATTTAATGTTTATGTAGTAATTATTTTACATTTAAAAAGTTTAAAATATTATTTTAAAAAATATTTGACTCCTGGTTAGGAAGCATTACTAATTATGGAGCATAAATCAAAAGTGAAAAGGAACAGTGAATCTATATAATAAGAATGTTAAAAGTGTATAAATGAAATCTCTAAGAGACACAAATTGAAACATCAGAACATAAAGAAAGTGGAGATTAAGACAATATATATTATCGAAACAATATGGCATATTAATAATATTAAAAAATTATAAGAAATGACATCTATCCTTCATTTTTTTAACGAACACAGCAAAAATAAATCTTTTCATAAGTTATTCTACATGTAGCTATTTCGCATATGTAAAAATTAGTAAAAAACTGTAAAACTTTATGTTTAATTATAAAAATATGAGTTAACTATACATGTTTCCTTCTTTTGACAAGCTATTCAAATGATCTATAACAAATATGTATAAATAAACACGAAATACTCATGGATCATCACAAAGTGTTAGGTTGCGTACGATCTTCCAAGTCAAGCAACGTCGACAGTGGCTAACAGTTGGATGGGTGACCGTTTTTTCAGGCGTATAAATTAAACATGTTCTAAGAGGTACGACTGTGGGTTGGCTGAAATATGTATAGTTTTCTCCCCTAAATTATCGTAGAAATTAAGCGATGCTGGACTGGTGAGGTTACGTTAAATTTATCAAAATGATTGAATAGTGCAAATAATTTTTTGCTCTTAAAACATTAAGCAAATGTTTAGTAAATATTTTAAAACAATTTGTTTAAACGTTAAATAAATGTTTATTACATAATAACAAAATTTTTTTTTAATGTAAAGTAAACATTTTTTTTATGAGAAAAAGGGGACTTATCCCATTATTTAAATGTTTTTTTTTATGTTTTTAAAAATATTTTTCAAACGTTTTAAAAAATATTTTTCAAACATTATTGTGCTCATTGGGAGGGTACCTGGGTGCCACCATATAGTTTTTCTTAATTTCTGAGTTTGTATATATGTGAACGTAATCGTTTGGAATCAATTTACTTTATTAAATAAACATCAATAGAAACTATCTAAGCCATTCCTAAGTCCCCTAACTTGTTACATTTTCATGAAGAAAATAGAAGCAGGGTCTTCGAGCTGCGCAGTCACGAAATGTCGATTGATATTAAAGTTATCGAGTAGTTAATACTAGAGCATATACTCCAAATAAAATCGATTATTATATGTAGACACAGTTGAATCGACATCTACAGGTTTTTCAGCTGCATACTTATTCATTAAACTTAACGCAAATGTGTTTGTGCGTATGTTAGTTGTGTTGGAACCTGTTCTATGATTTTGTGCCGTAAAGCAATTGACAATTAACATTAGTTATTTCATAAAGCAAAATATATCACATCAGGCAGAATAATTTACGGCGTACGAACAACGTCGCAACAGCATGTTTTTTGTAATGGAAAATTCTTAGTTTTGTAATGGAAAGTTCTTACAATTTTTATACATTATGCAAAATTATTTCTCTATATCAGATATATCGAAAATAATAAACATAATTTAATGTAAAACCTGTTTATTTTACACAACGTTAATATTAATATTAATAGTAAAAACAGACGGTAATGATGCCAATTAATTGGACGAAACGTTTGCGAATTGATAATTGACTCAACCTCTAGACAGTATTGGTAGAAAAAAAATTACAGGTTTTTGTTATGCTTACTACAAAGAAACTGCTCAAAAGACACAGAAAATCGTGAAAATGTTCAGTTTGCAAAAAGCCTGTCTGCGATGAACACTGTGTATCGATACATTAATTAAATGTATTGATTGTGTTATATAAATGTTAATATAATCTCATTTACTTTAAAAATTATTGTAATTGCTTATTTATTAACTCCTGTTACCTCAATAAAATATTTATTAATGTTATTAATTAATTCTCGGGTCAAAAGATCATTTTTATCTAACGGGTACCCGGATGTGTCCGCTAAGCACATGTACTTTAACGTCATTTAGTTTAGGTTTAAAAATTTAAAAAAAAATACCAGTGTGTTTTTAGTTTCTAAAAGAGTTAAATAATGGGGATTCGGAGGCTTATGTAGAGATCTCAATTTTTATTCAAGTTATAAGCAAAAATACGACAAAATGAGCGTTCGGGTACCCAGGTGTGCATATAAGGGTTAAATTATATCCCGAGTTGATCCCTTTCTCTACTGAATTAGAACATAAAATCAAATTTTCGTTGGGCTACTATCCCGGTATAACGTTTTAGGATTAATTAAATTATAAAATAAATCTTTTTCAGTTGTAAACGCTTTATTTTGTTAATGTTTTATGCTTTATCATCTTCAATTATATATAGTTAATAAATTTGAACTTTGAATAACTTGATCAATCATTTGATTTGGTCTTTCGAAAATGTCTGAATGTAATCATTGAAGTGAAGTTTGTTATTAGTATATTGCGTGCAATATTTTATAGGTTTCCAAACATTAATTTTTTTTGTATGAAATATCAAGCCACCTGCACGCGCGCGTGCATAATTCAATTGTTTTATCATCAACCCACCATCTTCTAAGTCTGCGCCTTTAGTCATGCTCGTCGAATTGTTTTTATGTGCTTTACCCATTCCAACAGATACTGATCCAAGGTGCTAATCTGATGTATCTATACACGCCCAGCTAATAGAACCAGTCTTATATATACTAAAAAGTAGTGTATATTTTTAAAAAGTATTGTTTTTCTTTTAGCTCTTGCTTTGCCTGATATAGTATTTATTTTGACTTTATTATCTCTTATTTTCAAGAGAAAAAGAAAGAAAGAGATATCAAATATAGAGATGTATAAAAGAAACCTGTACGTTAAAGATTAGTATTATGTTTAACATTTCATGTCTGTATATTTTCATCTGGATATTTTTAATCTTGTATCATAAGAAGATAAAGTTTTTTTTTTTAATATTGTGTAGTATAATATTTAACTATTTGGAATGACGAGATGAGATTGAACATCGTGAAAAAAGTGAATTTAGTTTTTAATGTTTTTCTGAATATAAAAAATTTCTTTACTTATTAAAATTTTCTTATTTCTTATAATAAAAAATTGCGAGCGCAACGTAGAATGATCGAAATTGTAATATTTCACAAACGATTTCTCTATCTATCACATGCGATCCCTTCCTCTTTCACGTCCTTCACGGGACGAGATCCATAGAGTCTCCCGTCTCCACGTCCTTCTTTCACTCGATGCCATCGTCCGCGCGTCTAAAGGCTGAAGCGCCTCTCGTTGATGCGGAGCACTGACCCGCAAACTGGTTCCTCCATTACACCAGGCTTTCTTCCCTCTCTCTCTTTTCTCTCATTTTATCTTTTTTTCTTTCTCTCTGTCTCCACGCTTCACGTATGCTTTCCTTTTCCTCCTTTATTTCTTCTTTCTTTTTTCCTTCATGCGCCTGTCTATATGTGCGTGTTTACGTGCGTGCATGCATCGTGCGTACGTGCATGCATATATGCACGCGTGTATCTTTCCCTTTCTCTCTCTTTCTGTCACCTCTCTCTCTCTCTCTCTTTCTCTCTCTTTGTTTTAGCGTGTCCCTTTTACTTAGCTTCTGCGCATCCATATCATACTTGGTAAAACCTTCTCCCCTCCTCTGCAAAGTGATCAGCCACCAAGAATGAAAGATTTGGCAAGAAAATGCTAAAACAGACAGCACTATATTTTCTGTAGTTTTTAATTAAGCCTTTATTAATAACCTGTAAACATTTTTGTGAAATTATTGATTTGGATGTTAATAAAGTTTTAAAGCTCGTGCTTTAATTACCTGTGCTTACAGAGTAATAAACGTAGTCGTACCTGTCTGAAGGTGATCGATTGTTCATTTCTACAAATAATCAGTAACATCAACAAGGCTAATTTAATTAGCAAGTATACAATTAGTGATTGTAATCGATATTATTCGTTGTCAATATTACAGACACGAATTTAATTTAATGCAAAAAAAAACAAATACAAATGCAAAATATTAAATGCAAAAAGGTTGTACTAAAGGTGCAATATTAAATTAATATTAAAAGACAATATGTGAAAATATCAAAAGACACGATAGTGTCTCGCACCAAATGTACGCGCAGCAAAACCGAACATCTACTATATTACGCGAAATGTTGTCTTGAGAAACTCTTAGATTATCGAATCTCAATAGTAGTTAAACTAATTAAGTCTTGAGTAGGCTCAATCGAGAGTTTGGGATTGATTTGTATAAAAAAGTGTTTTATTTTTCTTATACGTGTCTCACGAGCGGAAATATTGTGGTGCAAAATCTGATCTATTAAATTTTTATTTAAGAAATGTCATCGCCAATCTTGTAGGCTCGTAAGAGAGTTGCGAAGCAAGACGAGATGATACGGTTCGTTGTCTTGTCTAGTCAGCTTTCTTGCTTTCCTAGTGTTTGACATTTACTAATTCGTGACATTAAAGAAATGACACGTTAATAGTGTCCTCAATTTTTCGTCCGTAATTGTTCACTATATCTTAGAAGAAAGTGTATTAAAGAGAACTCAGGAGATCTCAAATGTGTTATTTTATGCAAATTTATTTTTATTTGCAAGTAACATATAGAAAAAAATCAACATCTCATTTCCCGTCTTTGACGTTACCAATATCACGAAGTTTACATACACAAACGTGCACATACGTATGCGTATACAACAATTTTGTCTATAATTTAATCTTTTTTAAAGAACTTGATAATCTTAAATTTCGGAAAAATATTATATTTACGTTTTTATTTATAATTGTCATTTATATCAATAATAATTTAATCAATATTACTTAAAAAGTATAGCATAATTGTTTTGATAATAACAGTGTTAAATTGATTTATATCTTTTTCTTATAATAATAATATTCCTTTTTCTAATAATTTTCTAATAATTTTCTTGATAATAATAATAATAATATCTTTTTTCCCTTAACTTATAGAATATTTGTTTTTTGGTAAAACTATATAAAATTTGTCATATAAACAATTAAATTATGTTCATGCTATGTAATTTTATTTCGGTAACATTTTGAAAATAAAAATATGAAACTAATTCCACGAAAAAAGCTGTTAAAGATTTATACACGAAAAGACTTTTTTTTTAAATATCTTCATTTTTACTGAAAGGTATGCATAGTATTAGACATACTTGAAGAATTTTATAGTTAAGAATCATGCGGTGCTCGTGTCGCTAATGTTTGACGTATGGTAAAAAACAGAGATTAAATAAAGTTTAAAGCGATATGAACACCAAAGCAAACGCAATCTTTGTTGTCTCGATACTAAAACGATTGTATCACTAGAACTTATAGAGATATAGACTGTATTCACCAGAAAAAAACTATGTAACTGTTCTAAAATTCTTTAATACATTTATGCATTTAAATTCGACTGGAACTAAGGGTAAGACTTAAATGTATTCAAGAATCTTATAACATTTGTTGCTTTTTCTATGGAATTTAGCTGTAGAAAGAAGTTTATACAATTAAGAAATATTCTAAATTTTATTCTTTCATTTTAAAACTATGGAAATATATTTTTAATAATTGAGACGAAATTACTACACGACGACGTAACTGGCAAATTTATTAAAAATTTCAAGTAGTTACAACGTTTCGGCCCTCACTTTGGGTCCTTCTCAAGAAACAATCAAACCACTATAAATTTGTGCTTTGTGTCAGCGGATCATGATTTAAAGTGTTGTCACAGGAGAACAAAAGAACAAATTAGTATCGCACCGAGTAAAGTAAAAATTTTTTAATTGAAAATAACAAAGCATATAATGCGAAAAAACATTGTATGTCTTTACTGAAAGGTAGTAACCCTGATAGCACAAAGAGTTTCAGTTATGTTGCAGAGACGTTTCAATGTTTCAATTGTGTATCACCACATTTGTAATATTTCTGAGACTACCTTTTTTTTAAAAATTACATTTGCAACATTTCTGCAATCATCTTGATTGAAACATTTGAAATGTACCTGCAACGTAGTATTTTGTAATATTACAAATACAAAATTTCTGAAACCTTTTATATGATATGTTTGGCGCACATTCTCGGCAACGCGGGTACAACGCCAAAGAGCATTATGCAAGTTACGTCTCATATCATGGCATCCTCATATATATGCGTATGGGTTATAGGTGTGTTTATGGTAAATAAATCTATAATTATATATAATTTATTTATGGTAAATAAAAAATAAAGATTTGTACAAGTAATATTTTGTAAATATTTATAAATATTTCATAAATATTTTTATAATATTTATTATAAATCTTTATGATCTGTCAAATCTAAGACCACAAAAATATTTATAAAATATTTGGATAAATATTTGTAAAATATTCAAATAAATATTATAAATAGTTTGTAAATATTTTATAAATATTGTGTACTGTCTGGGATATAATTTAGTTTTATCAAAAGAACAAACACAAAAACATATTTTTATAAGTTATTCCACATGTTATTTCGCATATGTAAAAATCAGTAAAAAACTGTACAATTTATATTTATATATACATATTTATATTTATTTATTAATATTATTTAACTATACGTTTCATGTTTCTAACATCTATTGAACTGATCTGTAACAAATATGTATTCATGAGCATCAAGTGTTCATGGATCATCGGGAAGTGCTAGGTTGCGTACGATCTTCGAAGTCAAGCAATGTCGACCGCGATTCAGAGTTGGATGGGTGACCGCAGAAGTTAGGCAATTCCAGGGCTGCGTTCGAAAACGTCACCCGAGTGCTCTCGGGTATCATTCTATCCTTGTTGTTCGTTCTATGTGAAACAAAGATAGAATGATACCCAAGAGCACTCGGGTGACGTTTCCGAACGCAGCCTAGATGTGACTATGGTGATTTTTTTTTTTCACATTATAATTATATTATTTCAATATTTTTTACAATGGAAGTGCTGCATATATAGGACATGTACCCAAAATATTTTCTAAAACGTCAAAATAATGACTTTTACTACCTGGGATAGTCATATTCCCGTAATATTTCAGAAACGTTCTTGTAGACCAAAGTGGACATTTTGACATTGCTGCAATCTTACAGAAACATTGCAGAGACATAACGTAACATAATTATAATAATTTCAACATTTCAGTGTTATGTCTCTGCAATATTGCAGAAATTTTTCTGTGCTATCAGGAAACTGTCAAACTAATCGAAGTAATAAATACAAAATGATGATCAATGGATGATGAAAAAATATTTTGTTTTTAACGACTTTGCCCCAAGATCAACACATGTACTATAAAATCACGGATTTGTGATTGATTCTGTCACTAACCCACCAAACACCAAGTTACATGTAACGTACCTGTTAGTTGTAATTTCCCACTCAACAATGTAATTGTAATATAACACGTGTGTTATATTGCAATTATATTATTGAGTGGGAAATTACAACTAACAAGCACGTTACATGTAACTTTGTGTTTGCTGGGTAAGGTACTTATAAAAAGATACTCTAATGATGAAAATAAAGTAAAATGGTAGCCATATTGATTCAAGTAATAAGTATATACGTTACGTAACCTCAAAGCAGAGTTGTTAAAAACAAAATATTTTTTTTATTTTATGGAATATGAAATACTACATTTTGTAAGCTACAGTTTAGAAAAATTATGTTACTATTAACCTTTAAAATACACACTTCCTGTATGAAACATAGGTATAATACACACTAGGTCAAAATGTCCCAAAGCCACTTTAAATGGTTATTGCGACAAAAAAATAAATTATGTTAAAAATTAGGTGAATTTTTTAAACATTTAAGATATTTATATGAAACTATCAATTTTATTTCAACTTTTTTATTCATTTCTTCGTATTTATAATTCATTTTATTTTTCAAGTAATTGTCACAGAATACGATTGAATAGACTCCCTCTACAAATTTAAATTTTCAACTCTAATCACCATTAAGTCGCGCTTGTATATGTATGCATAATTTGTTGTTTTTGAATCTTTTATCTATATATATAAAATACTGAAATGTAAGCCTAATCATTTCTATGTCCATTCATTTGCTTTTGGTATTCAAATTTTACATTTATTGATCAAAAATATACGCCCATGTGGAGTAGTTCGCGGAAATACAAACTAACAAACATGCGTACTTATCATATAATACAAAATCATTAGTGATGCTGTTTACATCATGTATTCAAGCGTGATCTTGTTCTATACATTTTTTTACCAAACTTTTTATAATGAAAATCATGTTATATAACCCCCTCTATAATGAAAATCCGATTCAATGGATACAAGTTGTTTCGTTTAAGGACCTACATTTCTTAAAGTTACGCCATTCATTTATGTACTCTCCTGTATATGGAATATCCAAACCCATGGCTGCCATCCTCAAAAAATTTGGAATTAAATGAGACCATTTGTAAGTGGTTCAGGCCATAAATGACGGCGTAGTTCGCGGTCATACAGATAAACGCATATCCGTTACTAATCTATATAAAGAAAATTTTGGACCAACCCTGTTTATGTAAAAAACAAACCCCTAATTTTAATCCGAAATTTAAAACAAAATGAGACCACCCAAATAGCACTGGATATTCCAAGGACGTCCATTTTAAGTCCAATTCAGGTCCGCATGTCCATAGATATAAAATGGACATTCATAGGATATCCATTATTGGAATTAAAACGGATGTTCTATTCAGAACGTTCTATGCTCGATATCTGATTTATGTCCGCACTTGGATCTTAGTTTTATACAATTTATCTTTATTATTTTTATTATGTAATCTAAAAGAAATATTGTAAATTATATATATATATATATATATATATATATATATATATATATATATTATGTATATTATGTATAATTGTACCTTGCATGATGCGTGTATTTCAGTATTACAATGAGTACACAATGTTTTTTAAACGTTTTTAAAATATTTATTTTTAATTATTTTTACATAATTAGCGTTTATTGTACTAATAATATTTATTTAATAATAATAATAATAATAATAATAATAATAATAATAATAACTTTATTGTGTCCCAATATAGAGGTTACAAGGCGCTTTTGAAATACTACGGAGCGTTCCCGAACCGCTTACACTTTTATCACCCCTCTACACCTGAATCGACCTGGCCATTTGCGACCCTTACATGCTATTTCTCCCCACCCCCTCGCACGCCCTTACCCCCCTTCCCCCTCCCCCAGCCACCACTCTCTCCTCCTTCGGCCCTCCTTCCTGACTCTTCCTCTTCCATTCATCTCTGCCATCCTCCTTCTACCTCTCCTCCTTCGTTTCCTTTATTCCGTCTTCATCTCAGTGGGGCTCTCCTTCTCTCCTTTTTCTTTTGTCTCCCTCAGCTCTCTTGGCCTCTCAGTCTCCATTACCCTCACGCTTTCTCGCCTTCTCTCCTTCCTTCCTGCTTCTCCTAAGAAAACCAATCAAAAGCATTAGTCTCCTCCTTCGATCCACCTCCCCATTCTTCCCCCCACTTTATCTCTCCCCTCCTTTTTTCTCTCCCTCATCTATCTCCCACTTCTCTTTTCCCTTATTTCAAGCCCATTCAACCCCGTCCACCCACATCTATTACCCACATATACTTTCTTCCCTTTACTCCTCTCTTCCCTTGCCCTTTTCAACATCTTCGACCTAATTTTCCTCTCTTCCATAGAAAGGTCCTCGTCCAACCTCACTTCTCAACGCCTCTTGATGTCCGCTTTCCTTTCTAGCAACCACTCTTTATCTTCCTCCTGCAAAACCTCCGTTATCACCACTATTCCCCCACTTCCCCTACTCATTCCGTTACCATCCCTATCTCCACTTCCCTTCCTAATTCTCTTTTCATGATCCCTTCAATTATCGTTCTTCTTTCTATCACCCCCTCCATATTATGTTTCTCCTTCTTACCTCTTTTATTTTTCTCTTCCTCTCCGCCTCTCTCACCCTTTCCCAACCCTCTTTCTTTTCCCTCTTTTTCATCCTCTTTTCTATCTCCCTCTCCACCCTTTTCCACGCCTCCAGTCCCCTCTTCTCTCCTCGCCGCCTCCTTCTGTCTGTCTTCCCTCTTCTCTCCTTCCTTCTTGGATGCCTCTTTCCCTCACGCTCCTCGCCTCTTCTCCTCGTTTCTCCTCTTTCTCTCCTTTCCTCACTTCCTGCCACCAATCTCCCTCGCTTTCGCCTTCCCTCCTTCTCTCTCCACCATCTCTCTGCTCTTCTCTCTTCTCGCCCTCGCACTTCCACCTCTTCTCCTCTCCCTTGTCTTCACCCGGTTGCGCAATTCCCCTCCCTCTGTCCCCTCCTCGGTCTTCCTGTCCGTTCCTCTTCTCCTTCGTCTCCCTCTTTCTCGCCCTCTTCCCGCTGCTCCTCTTTATTCCCGCTTCTTCTGCCTCCGTATTCCGGTGTGCTCCTCCTCTTCTTCCCGTCTCAACCCTTCTCCTTCCAGCGCCTCCAACCTCTCTTCCAAGCATTTTAACCTTTCCCTCTACTCTTTCAGTCCTCTTGTCATCTCCACCCTCAATTTTATCATCTCTCTTGCCAATCCTTCCATCGTCTTCTCTGACCACACTTCCTTCCCTCTTCTCACAGCTACGCTTCTCAATCTGATCTTCACGCTCTCTCTCCTTTCACACTTTCACTCTATACCCGCGTCTTCTACTATCTCTTTTTTCTCACTTACTGACTTTACTGACATAACGCCTCGCACCGTATAACTACGAAGGACCACGTGTTTTGGGACTCAGCGTTCCCAAACACGCTACCAACTTGCCTTAACACTCCTGCCAACCTTACTCTATCTTCTTGCGTGTCTTGCCAATCGTCCCACCCTCCTCCTTTCTCTAGATGGCGCCATTCTTCTTCTCCGTTATCTCCGTTTCCATATAACTGCTCTACTCCCGCCATCTGCCTTCCTTTCCTGCCTCTCTCCTTATCGCCACTCTCTCCGACTGACTTCTCCTCCTGGCGCCCTCTCTCTGTCCTCTTCTCCCTGTCCACTGCTTCCATCCTCCATACTTTTCTCTCTCAACTCCCAAAACTCTCAGACCTTTCCTCTCTCATTTCTTCCCTTTTCCGAATTTCCTTCACTTCTCTCCAATTATCCAAACATCTTCCGACCTCCTCTTCCCGAATCTCCACTTCTTACTTCCCTCCTTCAATTCCCTTACCAGAACACCACCTCTCACTCCGGAGCTCTCTGTATCACTTCCATTCTTAACCATGCCATCTTTTCTCCTCCTAATATTTATTTAATATTTATTAAATATTTGTTTTATATTAATTATTTGTTTTAAATAATGAAATAGAAAAAATATTTATAAAACGTTTTTTAACGTTTATTTAACGTTTATTTAAATTTTATAAATTATTAATATTTAATTAAAAATAATAATTTAAGAAAATTATTTAGTAATATTTATTTAATATGTAATATATATTCTACTTTAAAAAATTCTATTTTAAAAAATCGTTTAAAATAATATTTTTAAAAACATTTACTTAATATTGATTTAATATTTATGTTAAAATAATTATTTAAAATAATGATTTAAGATAAATGTTTATATAACATTTATATAACATTTAATTGATGTTTTTATAATATTAACTTAACATTTTAATAAATTGTTTAAAATAATATTTACGTAACATTTATTTAATGTTTATGTAATAATTATTTCACATTTAAAAAGTTGAAAATATTATTTTAAAAAATTTTTGACTCCTGGTTAGGAAACTTCATTAATTATGGAGCGTAAATCAAGTGTAAAGGAACAGTGAATCTATCCCACACAGCATGAAATATTTAAAAAATATTTTCGAAATATTACATTGCAAGATTTGAAATATTTTAGAAATCTTTTATGAAATATTTTTGAAATATAGATATGTCTAAAAAATATAAGTTTTGAAATATTTCTTGAAATAATTTAAAGTGTTTTGTGAAATATTTCCAAAAATATATAAAAAACTTTTTAAAAATATTTCTTAAAATGTTTCTGTAATATATATATATATATATAATGTTTTACGGATTAATTAATCTTGACATTTTTTATAAAATGATTTAGAAATATTTCAAGTAATATATATAGCAAATCTTTTGAAAATTTGAGAATAAAGATTTTAGAAATTTTTCAGAAATAATTTAAAAATTTATCGCAAAATATTTTAATTTATATTTTTTAAATCTATATATATATATATATATATATATATATACAGGGTGTTTCAAAACATGTTGGTCAACGCTCGTAAAAAGATAGAAGGGATTGAGATGAACATAAAAGTCTAATATTGTCTTGGGTTAGGCCTTGAGTTAGGCCTTGAGTTAGGTCTTGGGTTAGGTCCACCAATAATCGAAGTATTAATTTTTCAAATTATGCAAATGAGAGCGCACCAAGGGAAGAGCTTGATCCGCTCGAGCCATAACACGTAGAAAAATCTATCGTGAATATATGATAAGCTTTTATTATTTATTGTTCACAATTACAATAGAAATTAATTAGATTATTTGCAGATTTCATACGTTAATATTTCAATTATTGGTGGACCTAACCCAAGATAATATTAGACTTTTATTTTTATCTCGATCTCTTCTACCTTTTTACAAGCATTGACCAACATGTTTTGAGACACCCTGTATATATGTATATATAGATTAACCGATAGCATAAAATGCAATATTGTTTTATTTTTTAACCGATTGATATAAAAAATAGTTTATTAGTCTTTCTCTAATTTCTCCGTTGTGTCCAACGAGTTCTATCCGGCTACCGGATGTGTCAAGAGACACGGTAGTGGCTCGCGCCAAGTGAAAGCGCAGCGCGAGCCCAACTGTGCTCTTTACGTGAGTATGCGACTTGTAAGCACCCGAGATTATCGGATCTCAGAAACGGCTGAACGGATCGAGTTTTAACTAGGCTCAATCGAAAGTTTGAGGTCGATTTGTATAAGAAAACTATTTTTATTTTTCCTCTACCTTATGAGAGGAGATATCACGACACAAAGTCCAAATATAAAAATTTTCATTTAAGAAACGTCATCGTCGTCCTCGATCTCTCATCAAAAAATGTCACTTTCACACTTTTGACATAAGAGGCGTTGTGTGCTATATGAACGTCAGGTTATTCAGGAATCTGTCATACCGACGAAATATAGTGGTTCGTTTCACGCTTGATCACGCATGATAATAATCAAGAGACACGGTAGTGACTCGCGCCAAGTGAAAGCGCAGTGCGAGCCCGACCGTGCTCTTTACACGAGTACGCGATTTGCGAGCACCCGGGATTATCGGATCTCGCGCCATGTATTACCAGCTCACGCGAAGTGACATGTATAGTGTGAGGTTATGTTGATTTTTTAAACATCTCATTTAATCATCGACACCAATGTAAAATTAATAATTAATCAGAGAGTAATACATTAAGAAATAATTAATCAGAGAGTAACATAGTACATTAAGATTTTACACTTGTGTCGATAAAATAGATGAGATGGTATGTGATGTAAAATTGTGTATTGGTTTATTGCTGTAATTGTCAACTAATTAATCATTGACACCATTAATAATCAATGTAAAATTAATTAATTAGAGAATAACATATATTATTGCTGTAATTGTCAATGATATGTTACTGGTAAAGTAAAGAATAAAAATAGTATTGTTAAAATCATTCATTTGAAATTTTGTTAGATCTAATTAATAGTTATTAATATTGATTGACAATTACAGTAACATTTAACCAATACACAATTCTTCTACATCATACAACATCTCATCTCTCATCGACACTAATGTAAAATCAGAGAGCTATTTTATTTTAATTTTATAATGGGTCACATAGGTTGCTCAGGCCACGGGTCAGCTCGTGTCAAGTGACATGTGTAGTAAAGGTTAAATCATTTATTTAATGATTTTTAACATCTCATCTATTTAATCATCGTTCATTAAGATTTTACACTTGTGTCGATGAGATGTTGCGTGATGTAAAATGTATATTATTGCTGTAATTGTCAATGATAATGTAAGGATAAGAACTATCCTAATCATTATACGGTGTGCAGTTGACAGCTAGCGGCCATTAAGACAGCTAGATGTTAATAAGATATTAAGTCGAATTATCTATTTTGTAGAATCAGTTTCAGAATTAATTATTGCGTTAATATTTAATACAGTATATATGAATATTTATGGCTTTAATGCCTGTTTTCTTTGATAAAGTTTAAATTAATTATGTAGGTATATTCTAAATATTACATTAATAGTACATATGTGTATGTGCCAAGTAAAAATTTTTATTTTTAAATATACAATTTTTAAACTTTGTTATTATGAACTAAAAATATCAAAACGGAGATATTATTTACGTTAGTTAATTTCTAATTGAGTTTTTATATAAATTATAATTTTTAAAAAAATTTAGAAAAATATAGTTTTATTATCTGAATCTTCATTTTCTGATATTATTGGCTGAAAAGTTTTTCTTTTAGGAGCTTGCCTAAAAAATTAGATAATTTTAATACACATTGGAATAAAGTAACTATAGCCTATAAATTAACATCTTTATAAAAGGAAGAAAAAAAGGAGAAAAATAGAAAAATATAAAGAAATAAGATAATTTTCTTTTTAAAATCAATATTCCTTTAAAAAAAGAAGTTGCTATATTAGTCTAGTAGAATTAGACCTTTTTTGTAAAAAAAGTGGAGACTCAAGTTTGACGGTGCGTAAAGCACAATTAATGTGCGTAGATTAAGATAGGCACGTTTGCTACTCGCAAAAAGTTGGGAATTATTACAAAATTACGAGTTGAAGTGAGGAAAAAGTAGTTTTTTGCTTGCGACTCGTAAACTAAAAACGAAATCGAAAAAAGTTTCAAATAAAAGTTGTAGGTATTAAGTAGATCTACAATAATAAATTTGGTTCGTTAAGATCGATGACTTAGTTTGGTTGTAAAGTAGAAAAAAACATGAAAAAAGGCCGTTTCTTTAATTGTTGATAACTTTCTTATAAATTAACTGAAGCATTCGAAATTATAGAAAAAGATAAGTTTTATGGCGATAAAAAAGTGTACTAAATTTCATCAAAAAATATTAACAACTTTTCGAGTAATGTCAATTGTTTATCCAAAACGCGCTCCACTAAAATTTAATTTCTACATTTTTGAGATTATGCACGAACCTGAACCAAAGTTTTTTCTCTTCTTAAAAAGTTTCAGTATCGTATATCGGCATTGCGAAATGTGTGCAATGCAATTAAGTGCCTCAAATAAACGTGTAAAAAATAAGCCAAATTAACAATTAAATCACTTTTAAAATATTAACGTTATCAAAATGAGGTAAAATGCATTTGAAAGGTGCAATTTTTCTTTAAATTTCAAAAAAAATACACTGTCCTAGCTTATTTAGAAGCTATATTGCCGATTGAAGTAATTTGAACGCGCCAGATCAATTTTGTACGCGCTCGCCTGGCCACGCGCCAGCACACGACGTGCCTATCTTAATCTACGCACATTAATTGTGCTTTACGCACCGTCAAACTTGAGTCTCCAATTTTTTTACAAAATGGCCCTTTTTGAAGCTAATTCTACTGGACTATATTATTTCACTTGAAAGTGCAAAGTGCTATAATTACGTTTGAGCACGAAGCAATCTTGTCTTTGAATTGTCGAGCCATCTCTTAATGCTTTGTTTAATAGCTTCTTCGCTAACATTAGCAAATTGTAGTTTCACAGCATGTACGTACAATTTTATTATTAAACAAAATTAGAAAAAAGTATAATAAGCATTATTTTATTACATTTGAAATAGTCTAATTCTCAATCTTTACCAAATTAAAAATATTTTATTCCATTAAAAACTTGAAAATATCTTACATTTCAGAAAATACAATAATGATTTGTTCAATTACTGATTGATTTAAGATATTTATTTATTATATTATGAAGCATATTTTACTTAATTATTAAATTATTAAATTGGACTTACGATAGATACAACTACATAAGGTAAGATTAGAAAAAATTTCTTTATGTTTTTGTTCATAAAAGTTGTAGTTTGTGACTACAGAATTGGTTATTGTACTGAATAAAATATTGTAAATCAAATCATGAGATGTATTGCCGTCTTTACTTTTCATGTATAATACCTAAAAGATTAATAAATTTTTTAAAATGTATATGGAAGTATAAGAAAATTAAAGAAATTAAATTATTGTTATTGTTATTTTTTTTAGAAATTAAATTATTTATTATTTTTTTATTTTTTTATTTATTTAATTTTTTTTATTTTTCTATTTTATAAACAAATTGTCATTTTTTAAGACGATTGAGGCATTTTTATAGGATTACATACACACACACACATACACACAAATAAATATTTTTTTACTACATTATTTTGTAGTTAGATATATTACCACATTGTCAAAAAATTTTTTTTCTTTAATTTTTCTTCAACTGCAGCAAAGGTTTTACTTTCATTATCGGTAGGAAAATATTTGGACATTATTTCTATTACAGTAGTATCAACAGTAACGTTGCGCTCATGCTTAATGCCATTCTTTTCTATTTGAACAATTTTTGCTACAATAATATCTTGTTTCTTTGAGATAGCATTTATTGCAGTTAACATTTTCTTTTGGGTATCTATAATAATAATTATAAATTAAGTTTTATATTGCTAAAAGTAGCTTACTTTACATGTGCAAATATATATAAAATTTAATAAGTAATTTTTATTTCTACTTTACTTTATATATAAAATCATATTACGATGTATATAAACTTGCGGAAGATACTAAATAAAAATTCTTGAGAGCTCATTGGATTCCAATTTTTAATATCTTTTATAATAATTGGTTTTGCACGTTTTTCAGAAGGAATATTTTGATTAACGGTTTTGTTTATAACAAATATAAAATAATTATATTTTAAAATTGAGGAATATACTTTTATAACAAATATATTTATTAATGTTAGTGTTAAAAATATTGTAAATTATTATTATTATTTATTTATTTACTTATTTATTTATTTATTTATTTGTTTATTTATTTATTTATTTTACAATTTAGGATTAACTTACTGTTGGAGATGTATTTTGCAGTTTTTGGTGTAATTTTGATGAGCTATTGACTGCTTCTTCCCAATCAATTCTAGTATCTTTGTTAGTAAATTTATTATTAATTTCAATATTTTTTTTCTTATTAATAATAGAAAGACTTGACGGTACATCTGGGTAAATGTTAGTTGCTGGATAAATGCTTGTAGATGTTGTTGGGTTATTAATGTTACTCTCTGTGTTATTCATTAAATGTTTTGTAGGGTCATTACTATCTGCGTTAAGGGGAGAAAGATAGCGGATTGGGAGAGTTTGTGATTTAGAAGGCTCCGGAATGAAAAGGTGGTGTGTGGTGAAGGAGATCAAAGTGAGAGATATGAGTTAGAAATTAGTTGGAAATTATATGAGTTGGAAAGAGGAAGTTGAAGAGTGACCGGGCAATTGGAGGGAAAGTAGGAGAGGACAGAGGAGAGAAGAAATGAGAAAAGAAGTGTTGGAAAGTTTTGGAGGTGAGAGAGATTAACATGGAGTACAGAGGCAATAGATGGGAAGAAGGACAGGAAGAGGACGACAGGAGGAAAAGTGGTGACAGAAGGAAGGTGATTGGAGAGTTTGGTGAGATGGCGTGGTGACGGAGCCGCGGAGAGGAAGAGCAGCGCCATCTGGAAGAAGGAAGAGTGGGTAGCAGAGATCTGATGGAGCGCCTGGCAGGAGTATAGAAAGATGTGGACAAGGTTGGCAGGAGTGATAGGGCAAGACGGTAGCGAGTTTGGGAACGCCGAGTTCCGCAATACGTGGTCCGTCGGTAATACATGATAGCAGATGAAGAGGCAGTGGTAAAAAGAAAGTATTAGCGGCATGGAAGGAATCTGAGTGAAATTAAAAAGGGAGAAAGAGAATCTGAAACAGGGTGAGAGAAAGTAATGGAGAGAAGAGGGAAGGAACTGCAAGGGAGGAGAGAAGATGGAGAAATTAAAAGAGAAATGAGGAGTGCGAAGGCGGAAATGGTGAAAGGGCTGAAGGAGGTTAGGAGAGTCCGAGGTGTTTGGAAGTGAGGTTGAAAACACTAGAGGGAAAAGTGAGACGGGAAGAGAAAGAAGGGAGAGAGTTGAGGGAGAGGAGGAGCTGGCAAGATGATCGAGGAGGATGCAGAGGGAGAGAAGAGGAACAACCGGGTAGTGACAAGGGGGAATGGAAGATGGGGGGAGCGAAGACAAGAAGGGAAGAGTGGAGAGGGGTGAAGAAGAGAAGAGGAGGAAAGGAGAAAGCGAGGGAGATTGGTGGCAGGAAGTGAGGGGAAGTGAGGAAGAAAGGGGGAAGAGGGAAGAGGAGAAGCGGGAGAGAGAAGGAGACGGCAAGGAGAAGAAGAGGAGCACAGGGAAAGCAGCGGAGGAGGTTGGAGATGGGAAAAGAGATAGCGAAGGAAAAGGGGAGAGAGGACTGGAAGCATGGAAAAGAGTTGAGAAGAGAATGAAGGAGAGTTGAGAAGAGAATGAAGGAGAGGGTAGAAAAGGGGGGATGGGAAAGGGTGAGATTAGCGGGGTAGAATGGGTGTGTAACAAAGAGAAAGAGAAGTGGGAGGAATGGGAGAAGGAGGGGTGGGAAGGAAGAACGGAAGTGGAAAATAATGGTATGATTTGTATGCTTAGGAGGAGGCAGAGAGAAGTTGAGGTAGGAGACCACGGGAGAGAGAAGGAACGAGTGGGATGGAGACAGAACGGGAGAGAGAGCGAGTGAAGACAAGAAGAAAAAGGAGAGGAGGAGAGGCCCACTGAGAAAAGGATTGGGAGAGGAAACGAGAGGAGGAGAGGTGGTTGAAAGTAGCAGAGGAGACAGGAGGAGGAAGAGTCAGAGAGGAGGGCCAGAAGAAGAAGAAGTAGAGATTGGGAGTGGGGGAGGGCGTGCAAGAAGGGGTGGGGGGAAGTAGTATGTGAAGGATTGCTTATGGCCAGGTCGGTTCGGTAGATGATATCAGAAATATTGTAAGCGGTTCGGGAACGCTCCGCAAAGAAAAAGCGCCTTGTAACTCCTTTAAGGAAAACAATAAAGTTATTATTATATTATATTACTATCTGCGTTAATAGCTTTATTCTTTAATTTTTTTATATTTTTTTGTATTTTTATAGGTTCGTCAAATCTTTTTTTTTTTCGAAGAAATCTTGTTTGTGTAAATTTTTTATCATCGCATACATCAGACAGTTTATCTTACATAAGTTTTTAGTTCATTTATTGCATCGCTATAATTATCTATAAAAACGTGTTATTATAAATATTATATACGTGAAAAAAAAATTTAGGATTTGTAATTTTACGTTAAAAAGATTTTTAATTGAATTTAATTTTTAAAATAACAATTTCTTATTTTTGCATATTATATAATTTATATAAAAGTTAAAAGAAAAATTACCACTTGATTTAATAAATTTTCTAATTGGATAAACTTCCTATTCTTCTGTAGGATTCTGGAGATTAATGATTGCTTTACGAATTTTATCGCTGTCATCAGTTAAAGGCCATTGAAATGTTTTTAGATCATCTGATAGCCATTTAAATGGAACCATTTTTTTTCCATCGTGATCTTCAATGATCACAAAGGTTTTCATTTCTTGATTGTAATATAATCAACTATTTTATTAATAAAAATTTCGTACAATTATATTTAAGCATTATGTGTATTATTTATTTAAGCATTCTATTCATATTGTTGCGTCGAGTCACCGTAGGAACACTCACGCACTCACACACACGCTCGCGCCGAAGAAAAACTAAACCGTAATGTGCTTTTCAATAACTTTATTAACGAACAAGCCGAAAATAGAGTAAGCGCGTGACATGTCCTCCTCGGCAGGAGTCCGACGCTAAACTGTCTTCAAATCTTATTTACAAATATTTCCCGGCAACTAGCCGTTCAATTCAATTATTTTATAACAAATCTTTCCCGGCAACCGGCCGATCGAAAATATCGATCGGTCCGTCAGCTGACTGGCGTTTCAGGGATGTATCGGGCGACGCGTAGCGCGCAACAATATTTTAAGTAGAGGAAAGAAGGGGGTTATAAACCACTATTTTGTTTTTCTAATTTAAAAAAAGGAACTTTATCTCATTATTTTTAACGTTTTTAGAAATGTTTTTTAAATATTATTAAAAACATTTTTTAAATATTGTTTTGTTGATTTGGTATATGCGTATATGTGCGTATATGTGCGTATATGTGCGTATATGTGCGTATATGCACTGATGAAAAAGTGCAAAACCTCGATCTCGAATGTATCGAAACTTCCTTTCAATGATATGCTGATTGGCTATTTTGATGCGCTTACGTCGTGAACGTCTGTCATCGTTAATAGTGTAATATTAATAGAGGATAATAGTTTTGTAATATTAATAAGGTGCAAGCAATGTCACAATACGTAAATAAAAAAAAAGTGCAAGAAAACGATAATATAGGGGAGAATGGGGGAATTGGCACCAGTTAAAGAAAAACTGAAATAAATGTGTTACAATCACCGAGTATCTATTTCAACTATTTATTTTTAAAATAAAGGATTATAAAGCTTTAATTTAGCATAGCGTAAATATTTAAATTTTAATTAAATCAATAAAAAAATTAACTTTTTTCGAAACTCAACAAAAACTCCCATTACCCCAGGCACTGGACAATGAAAACCACCTTAAGGGTAATGAGATGCATTGCTTATGCGAAACATTAAAGCGAGTAAAATACTTATTTATAAAAATAATAAACAAATCAAATATTTAAACAAATAATCTTATCATATTCCTATTAATTTAGATCAGTTTAATCATTAAATTTAACTTTCTTTAAAACTTTCTTAAACTTTCTTCAAAAACGATTGTTAATACTTCTGAATGTTGTTTTTGTCTGTTTCTGAGTCTTTTTCGTAAATTCTAACAATAAAACAAACAAACATGTATGCCTGGAGTAATTGGAGCCAGTTCTGATTAGAGTTGGTTCTAATTATCCCGTTGGAATAATTTTTTGTCATTGATAAAAAAAAAATTATTCAAAAAATCTTTTTTAATTTCAAATGTTTTGTTAGTAAAGTAAATATATGACAGGATCAATAAAGAAAAAATGAATTAAATTAATAGAAACTAAAACTACTTATTTGGTTAAGAAGAAGTCGATGAAAATTGTAAGAAAAAGGACGAAAACACAACGTGCGCTCTCCTGGATAAACAAAACGAGACTGGTGAAACATTCAACTGTTGGAAGAAGCGGTGCTCTATAGGCAGTAACTCACGCGCGAGTTCGGACGTGTTATTCGCGAGTCATTTGCTTTTAAAGTTATTCTTATTACCCCGTGGTTCCAATTCCTCTGTCCTCCCCTACCATTATTGGAATTAGAGTAATTATTGAGGAGAGGGGCTTTCTCATCCATTTGGCTGTAATTTTATTATTTTGTGTATTTCGGTGCGTAGAACACGAATCTGCAAGAAAAAAGTGTCGCTCTCAACTAGGAAAAAAGTTATTAAGCACTAAAATTGACAGTTGCGTGGTTAGGATTTCTGTCATATCGACATGATGCATACGTATCTGACCATACGTATCTGACTCAAAACAAGGTATTTTCTGCTTTAACAAAAATTTTTTTTTTGTTAAAGCAGAGAATACTTTGTTTCGCGTGAAACAAGATCGTCTTCTTCAGTATTACTTTAATATATTCTCAGAAAACGCGTGGGCGGGGGAGGGGCTCCGCCCCTCCCTCTGCATCCCCTTTCCGTAATTTTTTCTTACCTAAACCACACATTTTAAAGTCGATATTTGGTTAATGTGAAAACATTGGAAACGAACAGCGTGGAAAGTCGCAAACCTATGTGGTACTGTACAAGTGTGGACGTCATTTGCTTTATGTAATGCACTGATATCATGTATCGTATTTATAAAACGTAAAATAAACGACATCCATGCTTGTACAGTACCACATAGGTTTGCGACTTTCCACGCTGTTCATTTTCAATATTTTCGCATTAACCAAATGTCGACTTTAAAATGTGTGGGTTAGGTTAGAAAAAATTACGTGGAGGGGGTGCAGAGGAAGGGGCGAAGCCCCGACCCCGCCCACGCGTTTTCTGAGAATATATTAATTCTCTTTCAATCAAAATATATGGCCACGAGACCATGTTCAGTCGCAACATTTCGTCGATATGACAGGTTTCATAATCTGTCAAATAGTGAACTTTAACAATTAATATCTCGTCTCGTGGGGCAGAGCGACACTTTTTTCTTGCAGATTCGTGTTCTACGCACCGAAATACACAAAATAGTGAAATTACAGCCAAATCGGTGAGAAAGCCCTTCTCCTCGATAATTACTGGAATTAGATACTCAAGATAATTTTAATTTCCATACAAAAATTATAAATTATTTCATCAAATACAAATGAATGCAATTTGCACCAAAAAAGATCAAGAAGTCCATCAATATTATTCTCTACAAACAAGCGACCTAAAAAAAAGATGTTATTGTATAATTCTAATGTGTAAATATCACTTAACAATTGTGGTAATGTAAGTTGCTTTTATACATACTTGTGCAATAAAGAAATTACATAATTTTTTTAAGACTTGGCGAATCTGGTCCGAATAATTGCCGGATCTGATTGCCTAAATAATAATCCAGATCCGGTTACTATTAAGTAGTCAGATCCGGCAATTATTCGGACAAGATTCATGCGCCAAACCTTAATTCAAGTATTATTGTTTATTATTTCTAAATGATTTTATGAAAGAAATTAAAAATTAATTTAAAAAGTATTTGTGAAACATTTCTGATATATTATAGAAATATTTTAGGAAACATTTTCTAAAAAGTTTATTATACTTTTTTGGAAATATTTCATTAAATATATCTGAGATATTTCTAAATTATTTCATGAAAAATATCAAGATTAATAAAAGAAAGTAACCGTAAAACATTTTTGATATATTATAAAAATATTTCATGAAATACTTTGTAATAGTTTTTTAATAACTTTGTGGAAATATTTTATAAAATATATCTGAAGTATTTCTAAATGATTTTATGAAAGAGATTAAAAATTAATTAAAAAAGTATTTGTGAAACATTTTTGAGATATATTACAGAAATATTTTAGGAAACATTTTATAAAAAGTTTATTATACTTTTTTGGAAATATTTCATAAAATATATCTGAGGTATTTCTAAATTATTTCATGGAAAATATCAAGATTAATAAAAAAAGTAACCGTAAAACATTTTTGATATATTATAAAAATATTTCATGGAATATTCTGTAAAAGTTTTTTAATATATTTATGGAAATATTTTATAAAATATATTTGAAGTATTTCTAAATGATTTTATGAAAGACATTAAAAAAAGTATTTATAAAACATTTTTGATATATTACAGAAATATTCTATAAAATATTTTGTGAAATACTTTGTTTACATTTTTAGAAATATTTCATGGCACATATCTGAAATATAGCCGTGAAATATCTAATATAGTAAATATTTTATAGAAGATTTTATACTCGTACAATGAAAATATTTTTGGCAATATTTGTGCAATATTTTTAAAATATTTTTGTGAAATATTTCAATGTGATATTTCAAAATATTTTACAAATGTTTGCGATATATTCCTAAAATATTTGATTAAAATATTTCAAAATATGATACACAAAAATATTTCATGCTATGTGGGATATAATGAGTGTGTTAAAAGCATATAAATGAAACCTCTAAGAGACACACAAATTGAAACTTTAGAACATAAAGAAAGTGGAGATTAAGACAATATATATTGCATTTATCGAAACAATATGGCATATTAACAATATTCAAAAATTATAGAAAATGACATCTATCCTTTATTTTTACACGAACAGTTAGGTTGCGTATGATCTTCGAAGTCAAGCAACGTTGACGGTGGTTAACAGTTGAATGGGTGACCGTTTTTTCGGGCGTATAATTTAAACATGTTCTAACTGATTCTAACAGGTACGACTGTGGCTCGGCTGAAACATGTATAGTCTTTTCCCCTTAATTATCATAGAAATTAAGCGATACTAGACTGGTGAAGTTACGTTAAATTTATGAAAATTATTGAATAATGCAACCAATTTTTTGTTCTTAAAACATTAAACAAATATTTAGTAAATATTTACAAAAGAATTTGTTTAAACGTTAAATAAATGTTTATTAAATAATAAAAGAATATTTTTTTAAATGTAAAATAACATTTTTTCATGAGAAAAAGAGGACTTATCCCATTAAATAATAAGTCCCTTTTTCTAAAATGTTTTAAAAAATGCTTCTTAAACATTTAAAAAAATATTTTTCAAACATCACTCTGTCCATTGAAATAGTACGTCAAGAAATTTTTTCTACAGGTGTATGTGTTCCTGTATCTTATATATTTTTCTAAGCTTAAATCTTCTGTTTTGTAATGTCGGTTTTCTTCACCTATTTTTCGATAATAAAGGAATTTCCATGTTGCTTCCACCAGATTCATTTGTCTTATCTTCTCAAAGTATAGTCCGGATTATAAAAATGGTCCTGCAAGGATTTATGTTACTTTTCTACGAATCCTTACAGTGCTCCCGGTATGTAAGTGCATTATTTTTTTATCGGGCGGTTAATCGACTGCTACCTTTTACCCGAAGCGCAAGTTATTTATTTTTTTGTTTTTTGTTTGGTTTTTTATCTTGTATGTACACTATGGGTGGAGCGCCGGTCAATTTATATCCCTTGCTCCCACCAGCTCATGTACCCGTATACGCGGTGCTCCGATTGAGCGGGATGGTTCTGTAATTCATTTTGGAGCCGCAAATGCTCGTCTAATAGAGAATGTTGGGCTTGTGCGTATAGGCAAACATGACATAAAAAAAGCCATTCATCCCAATCAGTTTCACTCATTATTAATGTAATATCGTAAATATTCTACGAAGGTTCGGTGCAAGCGCTCTAACGCCTCATTATTTTCAGGGTAATATGTTGTTGTTTGTATCTTTTCAATTTTCAGTAATTTACAGGTATTTTTGAATATCTCATTCACAAAATTGGTCTCCTGATCTGTCAAGATTTTTTAGGTATAATACAATATTGTTATAATTTTTATTACAAAAGTTTTGCTATCATGCTTTCCTCTTGGTTCTTTACGGTTAAGGTCTTGTTAAATTTAGTGAAGTAATCCTGGAAAATTAAAATATATTTATTTTCGGTAATTATTACCGGCAATGCCACCACACATAAATAACTTCACTTTCCAAAATATCTTCGTCTTTCGACTTAATTTATTTTTTGACAGTATTTACATTTGCTTATGTTAAAAAACACTATTTGTACTATTGTATTACAAACTGTTCGCAAAGCTAGAGATCTTAGAAAGGAGAGACTGGCATAAGTGGGTCAATTGTGATTGACTAGATACAAAATGGTGCAGCCAATCGGTGATAACTGAAAATTTCGCAGAAATTTTCAACAGAAATTTAAGAAATAAAAGCGAATTACATTTTAATATTATGGTCTTATAATATAATAGTATATATAAATAACATAATATTCAATAAATATTATAAGTATAAATTTAATGACCATAAGTAAAAATATAAATATAAAATAATACAATATAAAAGCATAAACAAACTTGGTTAGGAGCTGTGAAAGTGAATGGTCGTGTGGCGGTAATAATATGTAAATAAAATAGCGTTAAGTAGGTATTTAGAGATTTAGGATGAAAAAATAGAACTAAAAGGGAAGAAAGGAGAATAAAGTTGCTGGGGAATTGAAGGGAACGCAGTAGAAGTAGAAAGAAAAGATAAAAGACGGGCAGAAAGATCGCGACTAGGGAAGTTAGGTAAACACGGGAAAATGTATAGAGAAGGGAGAGAAAAAGTAAAGGGGGATAGAAAAGGGCCAAAAAAAACCGAATAAAAGAGAATTAAGTAAAGCAGAAAAGTGAGTTAAAAAAACGGAAGAGAAATAGGATTAGACTACAGAAGTGAGCAAGAGGAAGGTTGTATTTATAGAATTTAGGGAGATAATTAGGCGAGAAAGAAAAGACGAGAATATACGTAAATAAGAGAAGTAATATAATATAGAATATGTAGGATAAGTGGAACATGTAATATTAAATAAAACTCTATAAGATTAAAGATTTTATAGTAGAAGAAAGAGTGGACTCAGATCGTAGTCCCTAGGCGATGAAATTGGAAGCAGAAAAAAATAGGGAAAAAAAGTACTGCAGAAAGATCAAGAATAGGAGAGGACGACGAAGCAGAGCGTATGCACGAGGAAATGGGGAAAGGCACATAGAAGGAGATCCTAGGTAAGACGATCCAGAAAGCAACAATAAAGATAGGCGCACAGGAAAGAAAAGGGACAGATTACAAGGTCTGGTAAAATAGAGACTGTACAAGAGAGAAGAGGAAAATAGAAAGGGTTTTAAAGAGGCGAAAGAGTTACGAAAGAGGATCAATTAGAGAAGAAAAGTAAACTAAAGGGCTTTCTGGACCAGAAGCAAGATAAAGAAAATAAAGGAAAGAGAGGAAATAGATTTTCAAGTCTGAAAAGGCAATGGAATTGTGAAATACATAACTAGGGAAAGAGGAGAAAAAGAGCGAATAAGAAACATAGGTAAGGAAGAAGGAAAATCTGCTTGGTGAAACTATTGGATAGAACAGAGTTGTAGGAGAGAGAAGAGACAAGAGGAAATATCAAGGTTGTTACGTCCGGCGGGGCCAAGGATCGAATTGTTTGGTTTTATCTATTTAGTTTATTATGATTATTTCTTATTCTCTGCTCCGCCGAGCGGAAACGGAGAGAGATCGCGAGGAACAGCGGGTAAAAGAAAAAAAAAGATAAATCCTGGCGGATTCTTTTATTTGACTGATTTAATTGAATTCCACTATAGAAAAGGTGGCCTTGATGACCGTGTCGGCGGCGACCATCCTGTCATCAATAATAGTGGGCTTTTGGTAGCCGCGCGGTGAGAGTCCGTGAATGGTACTCCCGTGGATATAGGCAGGGCCCGGAACAGTCGTTGGCAGAAAGAGTTCACGCGGTGAAGGCAAGGGCTGAAGCGGGGGTGCCGTCAGGGCTACCGGCAGCGGTCGGTCGAAAACACGGGGGTCAAACTCCCCGTGTTCCACCAGCTCGGCGTACAGCCGCCTCAGCTGGACCTTCCTACCGCCGCGCCTAGATCTTCCCATCTGCGGGGAAGAATGCCATTTCTTTGATTCTCTCAATTTATTTTATGTTTTCTACTCGGAAGTAAATTTCGCGATGGTTAACTCGTTGGTGAGAATTTAATTTCGCGTGTATGCTAGCGGGTGGCACGACCGATAGGTGCTTCGCGCGACGAATTCTAGCGCTGGGTTTACTAGGAAGCGTGGACAGAGTGCGGATCGAAGGACATATACCTCGCACCATGAATTTGGGTGGAGGCGCCTAGTAAAGTAACGGCGCCGTATTCGGCGTCCGCTCCGGTGCTGTCGGTTTGTCGGAACGCGAACGCGCGCCGACTATCCCGCGCCCACGCTAAAGTCTTCCGACTTTCGCAGGGCCGGGGAAGGGTGTACACTTTACAGCGCGCACCTTCCCGCACCGTTGGCTGGCTGTCCTCGAAGGGATAGGAGGGCGACAGGGAGAGATAAGCGAATGTGGCTGGCGATCCTCCCGATTGCCGCGAGAGAACGCGAACGCGCTCACTCTGCGTGTGACGGGGGCCGCTGAGTTCCTTGCGGAACTACAGCTCAGCGCCAAGTTCGCAACTCTCACTGTCTGTGAGAGGAAGTAAAGTTTCCCGAGGGATCAAAGCACCACCACCGTCTCACAACACTCCACGCTGAGCGAACGAAACGCACACACAAAAAAAAAAGGAAAAAAGAAAGAAACCTGCTTGTCACAAATATAATTGCTTTAATTAGAACAAAAAAAAAAGGAGAGAATTAGCACCTTTACACTCGTCGATTTCACACGTCGGTTGCACTCGCACGCACGCTCGATCGCGGTGATCGGAAATCGCTATCTGTAATATACGGAACGTATTAATAGGGCGAGAGAGAAATTGCTTTCTCTGGTGTTATAATTTATTCGATAATTGAATGTATGCCAAGTTCTTTTGTTTGACACGAGAAAATATTCTAAGTTTTAAATCGAAAAATATTCTAAGTCTTTAAATTGAAAATTATTCTAAGTCTTTAAATTGACAGAATATTCTAAGTTCTTAACGCGAAAAAATAGGAACTATGTCCAACGACCTTTCAGCGCGAGACGAGGAGGCAAAATCTCTAAATCTGCGCGAAATCTGCGCCTTTTATACTCCCAACCAAGGGAGTTCGGGGGTGAAGAACGTGGAAAGGGGGGCAGTAAATCATCTAGTGCCTGTCACGTAATTTGGCAATTAGTGAATTACCGGATACGGCTCTATAGTCACTAGATGAAGTACCGCCTCCCCATTCACAATTTTTGGTCGCGGGGTGTGTGACTGTCCCACGTTCCCTGCAATCGCCTGCATTCTTCACTCGAGTTTTTACGAGTGGAGTTAGGATAGCGAGATTCTGGATCACGGAGGAGCAGCATGCTCCTCCGCGTGTTCGATCTCTTTTAATTCGCTTATCAATCAATTAAGGGCGTTGGGTCCCCAATATCCAACCCCGAACGGTCCCGCGTAGGCATGGCTACGTCGGCGCCAGCGGGAGCGTTCGCCAGTTTCTTTTTTAGTGGGTTAATTACCTTGTCCCGTTAATTGACCGATTTACGCGATTTCTACTAAATGCACAAGTTTGAGGCGCCTCAGGGGGAAGCTGGCTAGGGGGAGGATTACTCCCCTTTTCCTGTTTTAACGATCTTTAGCGCGGTTCATCAAAAGTTATATCTTTTAATTAGATTGTACGTGCCGATCGAGTGGCCCGCACGTTCGCAGCGCGTGATCGCTCGGGCCCGGCACCGAGAGCGCGTGAATCTGCCGGCGTGCGCGTCCTGGCAACGCGTCATCGCAGGCCGCGATCCTTGCCTGGATCGTGACGGCCGGCTCAAAAATCTCAGCCGGACGTAACAAGGTAAAGGAACAATGGTCATTATTTATTTTGATCCATACTGTGCAGAGAGGGAGAGAGACGTAAAAGGTTTTTCATCCTCTTTATGGACGGATTGGAAAGCAGTTCACGATAACGTAAGAAGAGACAAAATTCAAGTTGTATATTAGAGAAATTAAGAGGAGTTAAGAGGAGTGAAGCCAGAAAAATGGAAGATTGAAAGAAGGTACAAGGACACGAGGGCGACAGTAAGGACAGAACGATTGGCAAAAGTTTTTTGCAAAAAACGATTTGTAATACAAAGAAGAGAGCAAGACGAGGCGATGAGATGGGTCCTTTGGTTTTCAGCTTGTAGATAGTGAAATTAGATAAGTACACGCAGAATAGAAGAACAGAAGATGTATAATTAGGTTAAGAGAGGATAAGGTCATGAGAGGAGGTGTAGAAGTAATAGAGCAACTAACTAAAAAAAGCAACTAACAAAGTACGGAATCTAGGACTAATGGATTTATAGGAATAATTTTTAGTAGAGGAAGGCAAAAGAAATGTTTAGGAAAAGAGAGAAGGAAGGAAAAAAGGTAAAGGTTTTTGTAGAAAGATTAGTAAATAAAGTAAGGGAGAAAAGTTATAAAGGATGTATAGTTATAGGTTGAAAGAAAGAACACTGTGAACAAAGTGACGATAGGATGATAGTGCGAGAAAAATGTTTAGATAGGATTATATTGTATTTTATGTAAGATTCTTTTTTTTTGGCCATGAGATGCTGTCAGCATCATGCTGAAGATAATAAAGTTTATTATTATAGGTAGAATTCTCGCGATAGAAATAATGTAAGATTATAGTGGAGCAATAATATTAAATATGTTATATGATATGAATAAAGCCATGCAACGTATCGGTTAGGATAGACAGCTAGTTAAATAAATAGATGGAGGTACGTGTGTGATAGAAAAAATGTAAACCAAGTCTTCTTCTTGGCATTGTAATGCTGAAGTAACTAAAGAATTACTAAAGAAACAGTGTTACAGAATAAGTATAATTCTATAACACTGACTTAATTCTCATATTTTAACATGCAGATAATTGTTCTTTTTTCTTTATATTTTTACTTTTTTATTTAGGTTAGCTACGTCCGCTGTTTTCCAACTAGAACTTATGCCAGTTTTCTATTTTCTATGGTCTCTACGCGAAGCTAGATAATAGCGCTACCAAATGATATCACGGCATCACTAATAAAAGCGTGTTACATTATAATTGCACACTATTAATGCTACTTCTTTCGAGGTAGTGTATAGGTAGCGTTAGCGTTTACGGGCTTTGGGTATATTCAGGAAGACGCTATTAGCGTCTGTCCATTTTATAAAAAGAATTATGCGCGTCGTACAACAAAGATGAAAATAAAGATCGTAAGTATGTTTGCACATAAAAACTTGTATAAATACTGCTATAATACTGCTAATATTTTAATTTACACTGTATATTCTTTTATATTTGCAGCAACATAAGTTTATCGAATCAATAATCAAATGAAGTAGTTATACGTGCCGGCGTTATCATGTAGCGAAAAAGCTTGCAAATAATAAAATATAATAAAAGATTTAAATATGTTTTTTTTATATAAACATATATAAATATTGTTATAATATTGCTAGTGATTTTATTTGCATCATATATTCATTTATATTTGCAGAGACGTAAGTTGCACCAAATGAAACAGATTGTAGATACTGACATAGCCTTGTAATGCAAAAAACAATTATAATAAATAGTGTATTATAAGTTATAAGTTATATCAGTATTATAAGTTATATCAGTATATGAACACATCCTTGAAGTTTAGTTTCTAAAAATTTGTTTAAAATAGCAAAAAATAGTGATAACAATTGTTTTCGATTTGCCTCCATATTTAGTTAATCTTTAATTAATTAGATATAGAGGCAAATTGAAAACAAATGTTACCACTATTAACAATTTTTCAGAGATCTCCAATCTCCAGTTAGCTAGATATGGAGGTAAATCGAAAACCAATGTTATCATTCTTAACAAATACACGAATAGATAGCAGATCTGTCGTCATCGAATGATAGTAAGTGACGAACTTGTAATATTGAAAATTATATAACGTAAAAGAAGAAAAATATCCAGCACCTTATCATGAAGATTTCAAGTCTCATTTCGGATATTATTTGTAACATATATCTTTTTAAATATTTGTTTTGAATATCTATATTACGAAAAATATTAAGTAAATTACATAAATAATACATTATAAACAATAAATAATTAATGCTCAATTCAAAAGGCGTCCTGAAACATTTGAATAGTTGCTGTCTGAATCCAATTTACAAAGACAAACTAGCGGAACACCAATAATTTTTGCACATAAACAATGTTTATTGGTATTGTGAAGACTAGTCATTTCAGATTTTTTGAGGTAAAAAATAACATTAAGCCTACAATTCTACTGAACACAATGATATTGTTTAATCGTTTAATGTAATCTGTTTTGTTGTTTTTGCTTGACATGTAATAACAAATAGAATGGCACTTATATTTATTTACATGGTTAAATAGAAAAAACTTATATGTTTTTATTTTTTAATGTCCTCAGATCTAATTCCGACCGATTTAATTTTGGCAGAAGCACAGCATTATATGTTACACCATAATATATGCATTTATCGATTTGAATCCTAATGTAATAAAATGGCTTACAAATAACCCATTACCCATGAAATGTGCAGGATTTAAAAGTATTAGTATATTGCCCAAGGTCATTGATACTATTGATGGCACGGACATCAACATTTCAGCTCCAACAAATAATCCAGAAACATATATCGATCGCAAAGGTCACCATTCGATCCAACTTCAGGTAATACACTTTTTTGCTTCAGTACTAAAATTTCCAAAAGTTATTTCAATTTTGTTGAATTTTCAATGGATTCTTCAGGTCAATATTTATAGTTTAATGTTAAATTCAAGATCATTTCAAATTTATCTTTAAATACTCCTTACACTGAGAAAAAAATTCCATTAAATATACAATCTTAGTCCAGTAAATCTTACTGAATCGGCGATTAAGCTTATATCTGCGAAAAGTCTTGTAAAAATAACGCGACTATTCGTTAAAACCTAACCTAACCTAAACCTGCATTGTCAATCGAGTTCTCTAAATAATATTGTATACAGTCATGTAAAAAGTACAGGAGTATCTTCTGTTGATTTAACCTTGTACATCTTACTGAAATAATATAGTAAAATTTAATGGACTCTTCCATACAATTAACCAAACTTTGTTCTCGTTGTAGCTAATGAAATGTACAGTACCCTTATGGAAAGAAACTATAGAAAATTATATTACAAGTACTACATAAAAGTATTACACGAAATTACACGAAATTACAGGCTGAAGTATTGTAATATCTGTAGTATTTTCGCACTACACGCTCGGACGTGTATTTCATATTACAGGGATTTCACGCACTGCAGTAACAACAGCGTGTAATAACTACAGATTACTGTGATCCTCTCTGTGATAACTACAGAGAGTCCTGTAATAACTACACAACTGTAATACTTATTGGCTGTAGTTTCTTTCCGTAAGGGTATTTAAAGATAAATTTAAGACAATCTATTTAAGATTAGATTTTGAATACTTATAACTAAGTTTTTATTAACTAATCGTTAACTTATGCCGGAACCGGTAAAAAATTAATCAATCGAGTATTTCTCTCATATTTGAATATGATTGATCAATTTCTTATCGATTCCGATATAAGTTTATAAGCTAATTATGACCAATATAAACTTGGCTTTAACCTTCTTATCACTACTTGGACATTTGATAGCTTACATTGTTAATTTGGTTAATTTAAGTGTCAAAGTTTTCAGAAGAGTCATTTAATTTGGTAATCTTGCACATAAACTACATGAAGATTTATTAATCTTATATTGGGACAATGGTTACTTGATAAAACGTCAAAAAAATTATAATGGTAAATATTTCGATCAAGGGAGACCGCCCCGATGACTTTGACTTTGACATATCTTATGAGGTCACTCTCCTCTCAGTAACCTTCAAAAGATTTTAGCCGTCGTGATTCGTTAAAAAGTTATTAACAAAAAAAGTTTCATAAAATTTTGGTTAAAGCAGATGATACTTTGCATTGAATTATTTGTGCTTTTGATTGAAAGAGAATTAATACATTCAGAAAACGCAAGGGAGGAGGTTCACCCCTTCTCTCTCGCCTCCTCGCCGTATTTTTTTAAACTCTAACTTAACCAATTTTAAGTCGTTATTTGGCCATAAATATCCAATTGATCATGTTGCGATGTTAGATTCGAAATCGTGGCCAAATAGCGACCTAAAATTTGTTGGGTTAGAGTTGGGAAAAAATATGGGGAAAGAGTGCAAAGGGAGAAGCGGAGCCTCTCCCCCGCCCACGTGTTTTCTGAAAATATATTAATTGAAAGACAATTAATATATTCTCAGAAAACGCGTGGACGGGGGAAGAGCTCCGCCTCTCCCCTGCCTTCCCCGTATTTTTTCCTAACCCTAACTCAACCAATTTTAAATCGCTATTTGTTCATGAATATCCAATTGACCACGTTGTGATATTAGATTTAAACTTGTGTCCAAATAGCAACTTAAAATTGGTTGGGTTAGAGTTAAGAAAAAATACGGGAATGGGGTGCAGGGGGAGGGGCAAACCCCACGCGTTTTTTAAGAATATATTTATTTATTCTTTTTTAATCAAAAGTACAAATAGCTCAATTTAAAGTATTATTTGCTTTAACCAAAAATATTTATAAAAATTCTTTTGTTAATAACTTTTTAACAAATCACGAGCAACGGCTAAAATCTTTCGAAGGTCACTCAAAGCAGTGACCTTGACAACATATGTCAAAGTCAAGGTCATCGAAGCTGTGTCCCCTTTTGTTAAGATTTACCCTTTATCGTATTTATGAAACTTTTATGTTAATAATTTTTTAATGAATCACGAGTGATGGCTAAAATCTTTTAAGGGTCACTCAGGAGGGTCCTAACCTACGTAACATACGTCAAGGTCATCAGGGCGGTCTCCCCTGATCAAAATATTTACCATTATAATTTTTTGCATGCTTTAGCAAAAATGGCTCTTGAAAGAATGGATTTTAAAAGGATGTTTTCGAAATTTTCTAACAACACTTGCATTGGACAAAATAGATTCAATACCATTATATATTCTAGCTTGTTGCATATTGTACAATATATGTTTGATAAAGATGATACTCTTGATATAGAAATAAAGGAGGTCGTACAGGAGATAGATCACGTGAAGGATAATAATGAAAATATAAATAATGCTTGTAGAGGCATTATAAGACAAGATTTAATAGCAGAAAGGTTACTAATTAGAAATATTTAGAAAATGTACAAGACAGTACAGGTTAAGATAGAATAGTATAACAAAAACAATATTACTTATATAATAACAATAATTAAAATAAAAATAATTTATTAAAATAAAGAAATAGTTTAATACAGAATTTTTCAATCTTTGGTAGTAATAAGTATATTGATAATAATGACATCTATATCACATTTAAAATTTGAACTGTACATCGAACATGAAATTAACATTTTTCATATATCTTTTTCGAGTAAACAATATTCATGAATGATATTTTGCATTGTAAAAAATTAAACGGATAAACTTCCGAAAAGTCGATACCTCCGATTTTTTTAAAACTGTGTATACTTACATATTTTGACATGCTGATTATAAAAATGATAATGAAAGGTGGCGAAAAATTTAATTCTCATCGTAAAAATTTGTTATACTATAAAAAACCTATAAAAGTTATAATTTTTACATTTATTTCAAGAAATATTAAAAATTTTTTTAAATATTTCAAATAAAAGTTGTAAATTTTATTAAAATACGTATTTTATGTTCCATTTCGCATTTTTGTAGTACAAGTAATAGTTTTCAAGAAAATATGTAATAAAATTAAAAAATGTAACAGGTAGCAGATACTACCCGAAAATAGGAGGAGGAAATGTCATAAACCCAAACAAGCGTAGAACTAGCTTTGTCCCTAGGCAGGAGGAGGTCTGGGATAAACGCATTTATACTTGGAAAATTGCAATCCATGTGGATCCGTACAATAGTGGGCTTAGCTTCGCCCCGAGGCAGGGGGAAGTGTGGAGTTATTATGCTTATAAAGTCGCAAACCCATGTTGAATTGTACAAGCGTAGACCTAGCTTCGCCTCGAGGCAGGAGGAGGTGTGAGGTGAACCTAATTATGCTTGAAAGGTCGCAAACCTATGTGGAATCGTACAAGCGTGGATCTAGCTTTGCCTCGAAGCAAGGGAAAGTATGAAGTGAACGTAGTTATGTTTAGAAAGTCGCAAATCCATGTAGAACCATACAAACATGGGTCTAGCTTTGCCGTGAGGCAGGGGGAAGTGTGGACTTTGTTATGCTTGAAAAATCGGAAACCCATATTGAACTGTATAAGCATGAATCTAGCTTCGTTCCGAGTCAGGGGGAGGTGTGGGATAAATCTCGTTGTGCTTGGAAAGTCGCTAACCCATCTGAAATCGTACAGGCATGGCTTTGCCCTAGCTTTGCCCTAAAGTAGGGGGAGGTATGGGGTGAATGTAGTTATGTTTGGAAAGTCTCAAACCTATGTAAAACCATACAAGCGTGGACCTAATTTAGCACCAAAGCAGAAAGAATGGACTATAATGAAACCTGTTACACTCTATCAACTTTATCAATGGTTTTCTTGAAAACTGTAGAGGAATAATAAATAGAACATAAAATACGTATTTTGATAATTTACAACTTTTGTTTGAACTGTTTTTTGAAATTCTCAGTATTTCTAAAGATAAATATAAAAAATCATAATTTTTATGGGTTTTTCAGAACTTTCATCATAAGAATCAAATTTGCGCCAATTTTCACTATCATTTTTGTAATCAGCGCGTCTAAATACGTAAGTATATACAATTTTATCGAAGGTATCGGCTTTTTAAAAGTGCACCCTTATAATTATGTTTAATTATACCTGTATTATTTACATTTAAAATTAAAACTGTAAATTAAACATGAAATTAATATATTTTATATTTTTTAATGAGAGAAAAAACATTCACTAATGACAAATTACGGCTGAACTTTTGTATCCCCCCTACGATTTTGATGAAATTTTATAGGCATGTAGTATTTACTAAATGTAGTTGAATGCTGCAAAAGTGAATGTACGGAAATGGCTAGTTTTTAAAATATTTAATTTTTAATTACGCGGTTTTGGCTGAAGTTCCGTATAAGTCGACCACTGATTTTTTTGGTAACAACGTATTCTTACGTATTTGGCGCGCTGATTACGAATGACGCAATTTCAATTTTCATGGCAGAAAATATGAAAAAACCATAAAATCATGGATTTTTCCGTTTATTTCTGTAAATAATGGGAGTTTCAAAAAATATTTCATTTCGCTTTGTAAGCAGAGAGGGAAAAGTTTGGACCTTGCTACGTGTGGAAAATCGCAAGCTCAATGGTACAGAAAATACGTGGGCGTGGGAGGAGTTCTTGTTGCTCCCCTGCACCCCCTCCCGGTATTAACTAATAAAATTAACTAATAAAACTCGAATTATATTAGATAGTTATATGAAATTTTAAACATTTAATGTCATCTTTTTCAAAAACTATGTCTATGGCAAAAATCAATAAAACATAAAATGTGTATTTCCATGAGATCTATAACTTTTATTTGAAGTATTTTTCGAAATTTCTATTATTTACGAAAATTAATGAAAAAAAAAAAAACGATAATTTTATTAAAAATTATATATTTTGAAAACTAATTGTTTTCGTACATTCGCTTTTGTGACATTCAATTAGTATTTAGTAAATAGTATATGCCTATAAAATTTCATCAAAATCGGAGGAGGTCGGATACGGAAGTCTTACCCAAATTACTAATAATTGGGTTGTAAAGAGCAATTTATTAAATGTAATAATATTGAACATGTGTTAGACAAATTTAACATAAAATAAGATTATCAAAGAAATTGAATCTTAAACTAAAAGATTAACCCTATAAGAGATGAAGTGAATATTTAGGTGGAGGGGGAGGCAGAGATGACTGCACTACATCATTCCTCTCCGTCTACTCATGAGAGGTATATGGGATACCCGGATTTGTTGCCGACAACCTCACGGTAGGCTGGAATGAGCCAGCAAACTGATCGTCTATTGGTCCGTTCCCGTTTGTAACGTTATTATTTAAATGGAAGGGGCCATTTGGGCCAGAAGTTAGTTCGAATTCTCCAATATTTTCCAGTTTTTATGTCGGGCGACTTATCCGCCTCCTGACACATTGCTTTTCTTATAAGAACCATCGCATGGCCCAACATTTTAAATGTGGACTCGTGCAGGCCAGGACCATAGCCCGTCTGAGTCCACTGGTCTCTTATTTGTTGGATTGGTTTGGGAAAGAAAAACTTCTTTTCTCAGCAATCCTTCTTTTGTTGGATGGGGAGGAACACGAAGTTAATGCCGTAAAGAACGACTTGCTTCTATACATGCGGGGCACCTAAGTGTCCGATTACAATTAAAGGCTTTGTGCTTTGATCCGTCACACTTCATACAGAAGTGGGCCTTATTGGGACTATGACAGTTCCGATAGACGTGTGTCCGCTCGTGAAATCTGTAGAATCTTAGCGGGAAAGCCCTATCAGTATCTGCCATGATCCGGCGACGATTTTGTCGCTTTGTTTCTTTTTCCTCCTCTGTGCAAGGAGAAGATTTCTTAATACACTAGTCACAGAAATTAAGGGATATTTAAAAAATTCCAAATTTTTAGGTGATTTTTAAAAGGTTGTAACTTGGAGAAAAATGATCGTAGAGAAAAATAAAGAAAAGCAAATTAAAGCATCAAGCTTCTAGTTTTCAGATCTTAGGTTCGAAATTTTTTAGCATCAGCAGTTTTTAAGTAATCAATAAGAAAACCATCGGAAAAAATTTTTCCAAACATTTTCTTGCTTTTAAAAAAGTCCACGGACTTCCATAAATTTTTTCCAGTGATCCCATCATAAACCTCTTTTAGATAATTTAATTCTCTTTAATTTGACCTCTTTTTGAGCCCTGTGCGATGATGTTTCGCTGATTTATCGTCATTCAAAGCAAAAAAGTCATTTTTTACTTTGGTAATCCATAACTCGGGAAATAATGATCGTACAGAAAACGAAAGGAGGGTTTTAAAAACTGCAAAGTATTCTCTACAAGTCCTAGTTATTGGTTTTTGTTAAAAAAATTTTTTTAGTACGAGAAAGTTGATTGAAAAAGAGGTAAAAAATTGCGTAATTAGGGATATTAGCTTAACTTAGCATAACTTTGCAAATAATGGATAGACTAAGGATATTGACTATAACTTTTTAACCTGAAAGTATCCCAAAGAAATCCTAAAAATTTCAAATTGCTGCGATTTTTTTTCATTGTGCTCGGAATAATTGAATTTGTCGTTTTTGCTAAAAATCAATTTAAGGATGACTTTTTCACTTTTTATTCATTTTTTTAGGTTGAAAATGTTTTTTTTAGCAATAATCCATATTTTCTTTATCAGAAAAAGTTAATTATTGTAAAAAATTTTTTTTACCATATTCACAATATTCTACAATCGTCAAAAAAATTCGTTTGACTTTTTGCCGACACTGTTTTTTTTACAACCGGTATTAGCGTTATCCAAAGCGTACCACGTGGAGGTTGCACGGCGGATTTACGCTATTGTGTGTGTGTGTGTGTGTGTGTGTGTGTGTGCGCGCGCGTGTGCGTGTGCGTGTGTGCGTGCGTGCGTGCGTGTGTGCGTGCGTGCGCGTGTGCGTGTGTGTTTTAAGGTAATGAGATCTTACAGCTCGTCACTTCCGCAGTATTTAAACGACTCCGAACTCATTAAGGGGTCAGGGGCAGTTAGAAGGCCAAAAAAAGACACTTTTGGGATTTTTCTTTGAAGCTACAGTATTTTATTTAATTTATGAATATTGGCATTGTGTTACATAACATTTAAAGAAATTTCAAAAAAAATTTGAAGTAAAAATATAAAATTTAAAGAAGTTATAGTTAATTATAGAAGCCGCTTTTAAAAAAATACTTTAAAACACGTTTTGCGGTGCCAACTGCTGTGTGAAGCCAGATCGTGTGAAATAGATGAATTAAAAAAATTTAGTTTGTATATGAAATTTTCTAGTCATTAATCGAAGATTTTAGGAAAAAATTAATTTAGGACAAAATGGCAGTTGCCAAAAGTCAAACATCCGATTTTCGTAAAAAAAGCGCTCATTTTTTGTACATAAAATTGAAAATATAAATAAAAAAAATCCTTCGATCAAGGACTTGCATTTTATGTTAGAAGAGAGCACGTAAAATTTCAGATTGATCGGTTGAATAGTTTTTCAGAAATCTTTGGCACTGTATTTGAAAATACAGTTCTGAGAAAGACGCGTTTAAAGTTTTAAGTATTGTTTACGTATTTCATTAAAAAATCATGTGATCAATTTGAATAAAAGGTGTATTTTTAAACTTACACAGAGTCATCAATTTTAGGCCCATATAGCACATTTTCACCTTTCATAGCAGCCTCTAAAATATTAGTTGGTGAGAGAGCAGCTGTTGATAGCTGCTCCTTCCTAACAGTCGCGCTTGACTTGAGAAACCGACTTTGCGACCTTGCTACTTTAACAGTTTTAGTCGGATCGACTTGAAAATTTAATGAAATATTCTCGAGTTGTTATACTTTCTGAAAATACGAAAATCCAGAAAATGATTTTTTCAAAATTACTGACTGCCCCCGACCCCTTAAATACCCTCAAATTGTATATGTGTGTGTGTATGCTGTAGATCACAATTTAAAATCGCGTATTGCTGCCTCTGTTGCTAATTACCGATTCTAAGCGGTCTCACATATTTATGCACCGCTGGATGTTTCGTTGCGGAATTTCTCACCAAGTTTGCAAAAACGCTTGGGTCAATTGACGGAGATTTTGTAATTGCGGGTAGTCTCGTCGCAATCGACACCCAAGCATGTCCCAAACATGCTTAATGGGGTTCAAGTCGGGACTCATAGGTGGGTGGTTGAGAGGTACCACGTTGTTGGCGTCAAGAAAATTTCTCGTACGTCTTGCGGTATGAGGACGAGCATTATCCTGCATGAGGATGAAATGATTACCTATGCGTCTACACATGGGCAGGATGTGTGGTTCCAGGATTTCAGTGATGTACGTTTCGGCAGTCAATGTTCCAGGAATGATTACCAAAGGAGTTCTGCTATTCATAGGGCAGATAATGCAGGATAATGCTCGTCCTCATACCGCAAGGCGTACGAGAAATTCTCTTGACGCCAACAACGTGGTAACTCTCAACGCCTGCCCATACCATTACTGAACCGCCATTAAAAGCCGCGACTGGCTGCGTGAAATTATCACGATCACGTTCCCCACGGCGCCAAACGAGAGATCGTCTGTCATTGCCATGAAGACAAAATCGGGATTCATCCGTGAATAATACAGTGGCCCACTGTCTGCGACCCCGATAGTAATGCGCGTAGGCTAATCGGGCTCGACGATGTCTAGCTGTAAGCATAGGCACGCAGATTGGGTCATCGAGCATGTAGTCCTTGCTCTCAAAAGTGACTTCAAACCGTTGAGACTGAAATGTGTTGTTGGGGAGGACGTTGTCGATTTAAAAATTTGTAACGGACCGTATTTTCTACGCGGGCTTAATCTGCTAGGATCGGGTGTAGGAGGGTCCCTGAGACAATAGACGCAGTTTTCTCCGGAATAAAGAACAGATATATATTTTAATAATTCGTGACTATGTACAGGCTATTTACAATCGTTGGTGTGTCGGTGTGTATGACGAGTCGTGTGACAGAATGCGTTATTTACAAGTGTAGTGTGTGTGTGTGTGTGTTCCTGTAAGTTGCGCGTCGCGGGCCGAAACAGCTGTTTTGCTGTCGGGCGCGTAGCTCGCTTGGTGACGGTCGCGGTGTGCGGCGACGGGCCGGCGGGCAATGCCCTGGCGCGTGAAGCGGCGTTTCGTGGCGCGGTGAGGCGAGCGGTATGGCGGGCGGTAATTGTCGGTGCCTCGAGATCGGTGGTGCGTGGTGCGCGGCGTGAAGCGCGGGGTGTTATGCCGCGCGGTGATTTCTCTGGTGATCGAGAAAACGCCGGTCGATCTCGAGATCTCTCGAGGGAGACGGAGAACTCTCCACCTCCGTTGTGTTCGAGCCGGGTGATCGGGCGACTAAGGAAAGTCCGTAGCCGAGAACTCTCGGCGAAGGCGGAGTACGCTCTACCCTCTGCTACGGAGACGACTAGGATCTAGAAGGCGAGCGGTACCGAGAGCTCTCGGTTAAGGCGGAGAACACTCTACCCTATTTGCCGGTCGCAGGAAGCTTCTCAGGATCGTACTCTGGTCGGGATCGGAATCCAGCGTACGGTCGGAGCGAGAAGTGTCGCAGCCTCCACCGGAGCGGCTTTTTATACCCGCTCGGGTGGAGGATCGGGGATCCTCGCGGATCTTCGGGTTTCCCCGCACTCGCTCCCCCCCCTGGAGGTTGGGAGCGTGCGGGGAAATACGCGGAGCGGAGACGATGTCTCGTCTCGACGCTTTTTATTGCGGGCGATTAGGACGGGCCGGTGCCCGTTTGTGCGGTCCGGCGGGTGTTCGGCCGGACCGCGCGCGGTCGGTGATGCCGGCGGACGGGAGGTTCGTTACAAATTGATGAGCAATCGTATGTGCATGCACAGTAGATTCTCGACGAGCCCATCGAACGATAGCCCGGTAGTGATCCGCTCGGTAGTGATCCGCGTCTACCTTGACCCGAACATCGCTCGTAGCTTTGGGTCTCGTTAAATCGCGTATAAGCACGACTAACAACCGATTGGCTCACTCCCATAGTAGCTGCAACTTGAACTTGATTATAGCCCTCTTGAAGAAGAGTAACAACGCGAGCAACATCAGTTGCAGATAAATATCGCCGCGGCATATCAAAGAAAAAAAATTTTTTCTAACATCAAAGAAGGATTCGAATATCCCGAAAGGAGTTTTGGATTAGTTTTAAAAAAAACTCTTTTTATTTTAATAAAAACTTGTGGAAACGATTTAGACTCTGAAGAACTCAGTAAAAATTCAAGATGAAATACAGCGATCCATTGGGGGTACAGTAGAAGCTCCGCATTACCACCCTTCGGTTTATCGCGTTTCTTCTCAATGCCTTCTTCATTGTCTCATTGAAGGGGAAATCAATTCCCCCACTATGCATCCTACCGCACTACCGCGCATCAGCGCCACGCAGCCTGCTCACGTCGTGTACGCCACTCTCTCCCACTCTGTCGATAGAGTGGGGTTACTTCGCAGTGCCACAATTTCATTCAATGCCACGACGCAAACCCCCGAGACCGTGGCTATGCGGAGCTTCTACTGTAGATCAACTTTTTGCAATTAATTTTTAAATTGACGTTTAAAACTAAAGGAGTTACAGTGGTCAAAGAAAATCAAACAAATTTTTTTTACGAATGTAGAGCATTGTAAATATGATTAAAAATGAATTTGAGAAAAAAATTTTTTTTACAATAATTAACATTTTTTGATAAAGAAAATATGGATTATTGCTTAAAAAAAATTGTTTTCAACATAAAAAATGAATAAAAAATGAAAAAGTCATCTTTAAATTGATTTTTAGCAAAAATGGCAAATTCAATTATTCCGAGCACATTGAAAAAAAATAATCGCAGCGCTTTGAAATTTTTAGGGTTTCTTTGGAATATTTTGAGCTTAAAAAGTTACAGTCAATATCCTTAGTCTATTCATTATTTGCAAAGTTATGCTAAGTTAAGCTAATATCCCTAATTACGCAATTTTTTACCTCTTTTTCAATCAACTTTCTCATACTAAAAAAATTTTTTTAACAAAAACCAATAACTAGGACTTGTAGAGAATACTTTGCAGTTTTTAAAACCCTCTTTTCGTTTTTTGTACGATCATTATTTCCCGAGTTATGGATTACCAAAGTAAAAAATGACTTTTTTGCTTTGAATGACGATAAATCAGCGAAAAATCATCGTACAGGGCTCAAAAAGAGGTCAAATTAAAGAGAATTAAATTATCTAAAAGAGGTTTATGATGGGATCACTGGAAAAAATTTATGGAAATTCGTGGACCTTTTTAAAGACAAGAAAAAATTTGGAAAAATTTTGTCCGATGGTTTTCTGTATTGATTACTCAAAAACTGCTAATGCTAAAAAATTTCGAACTCAAGTTCTGAAAACTAGAAGCTTGAAGCTTTAATTTTCTTTTTTTTATTTTTCTCTACGACCATTTTTCTCCAAGTTACAGTCTTTTGAAAATCACCTAAAAATTTGGGATTTTTTAAATATCCCTTAATTTCTGTGACTAGTGTAGATCCACTCCACTTTTTCTTCTTTGTTTGCCTTCTCATCACAATCATTCAGGTCTTAGTCTGGAGCCAAGCGAGAGGGAACGGAAGCTTTGTTAAGGACCATCGGATTCAACCGCTCTATCTACTTGAAAAGACGAACCCGAAGATTCCATCGCCTTATTTACTAATGGTGTTTGTTCTCCCCGAGCTCTTGTATTTGCCGCGCAGGGGCACAGATTTTCGTGTCCCGAAGCCTCCGCATGGCCCTTATCACGGAGATAATCTAGCCATTCTCACATGTGCTGGTCTCTTCTTTAAGAACCTCCAACAGCAATATTAGCCTAGCTGGAATCTCGATTTCCTTGTCAATTCTAAGACAAATTCCCTGTATTTTTGGAAATCCGCTTTAGAACCTTTTCTAAAAAAAACTTTCTGTCGAGCGACATATTTCTGCAAGACCGAGGACAAGTCGACTCTTTCTCTTGTTGGGCGCGATAGGTTATCATCTTATTTATCCTACCGGAGCTTGCGCCGGATTCCGGTGGAGCCCTAGAGCCATCCTGCTGGTTTCTGCATCCCGGTTTTGAAAAGGGGGTTTTACTTTTCTTCAGGTTTGTATGCTTCTTCTTGTGGTATACTCTTAGCACTTTTACTACAGCGCGAGGGTGAACTTTGCAACCACAATAAGGTGGCATACCATCAGAGGAGATGTGAAATTATACTTATGCAAAAAATTTTAAAAATTGCCTTTTAAAGAACAATGTTAAATTGTCGATTTTAGTCCAAGCAGGAAACCTAAATTCCCACTGAATTTTTTCGATTGAATCTACTGAATACAGCTTTGGTATTAATTTTTGAGCAAAGTGAAAAGAACGTTATGTTTTTTCATACTAATAGACAATATTTTACTTTGATGTAAGGGCATTCGCCACATGATCTTTTGTGAAGACGGTACTGATTCAATTTAATCTATCCAGAGGCGATTCAAGCAGGCGATTATATGTGAAATATATGTTTGTATTATATTTGTGATACATATTATACAATATACGCTACACAATATGTATTACATTACATGTACGTATATGCATCTATATCTTCTAAGAGTACTACTTTAAAACCCGCACGCATGCGTACACACGCACACGCAAACGCGGACAGACACAATGAATATCGTCCTCCTTCCATATTTCATCGTCGGACTTTTTGCCAGGCGAACGTTTCACCAGTGTGATGTTTTACCAGCTATGACATTTCGTCAGGAAAACAGTAACCGACAAGAAACCATTTTCTAAACTTGAAGAAGGGATGGAGATTGGTTATTTTTTTTTTGTATAAAAACTATATCGGAGAATCCGTTACTTGCAAAATTATTATAACTTGGCAAAATATTCACCTGGTAAAATAAACCTAGGCAAAACATTCTTAAGCGAACTATCACTAGATGAAACTTCCTCAGAGCCGAGCCTCATATTCGCATGCTCATCTAGTACATAATGTACATCCACATTGTACATCCTTGTACCCTGCGAATTTCTCTTGCAAATTTCACCTTTCTCTTTCTACTATCCATCTCCTTTTTATGAAATGTTTTTATAAAAGATTTAAAACAGTTTTTATAAAAGATTTTGTGACTGGCTTTATGACAAAGTAAAAATATCGTTCATTAGTCTAAAAAAAAAAAACATGTTCTCTTCACTTTGCCTAAAAATTAATAGCAGAATTGTATTCAGTAGGATCAAAATCTATAGAGGATTACTGAAAGTTCAGGTTGCCCGCTTGGGCTAAAATCGACGGTTTTTAAATTGTTCTTTAGATTTGTTCTTTAGATTTCATCTGATAGCTAAGTCATAATATTTAATGGTTAACTTTTTAATATTTGTAAATGTTTCTTTGCCTTCAAGTTCTTTTTTTAATGTTCGGAACCAAGAACTCATTCTTTTTCCTATATGGTCGATGCATTCACTCTTGATTACTGGAAAGTTATTGCTATATGAATTTAGATTTAATACAGCATTGAACGTTTTGGAGTCTCCATCACCAATGTAATGACCGTATTTCACTTCAAATAGCAACTCTGATCTACAAAACATTTTCTGCACGTCCACCCCTATTTTTTAGAAGTTTCTTGTGATTTATCAGACATTCATTTTCGTGCTCCTTTGCCTACTGTAGATATTCTTCTGTGCCTTCTTTTTTTTCCATGCCGTACAATTTTGACAGCAATCTTCTTTATCTCAGATTTTTTAATTAAGATCTATCATTTTATAATAGTAATACACGATGGTCGTAACTCCGTAAAAAGAAGAGAATTTCCGCTTTTTCCATGAATCATCGCCAGACACTTTCAAATTATTTAAAGATCTTTCATGCTTTTTGTTTTCTGCTTGCTCCCCTTTCACAGTTTTTTACTTTAGCAAAAAGAAATTATTTTTAAGGCATTATAAATGTGTACGACAATCGAGTAATACGCTGCACTGCTTAACTTTTTTCCTAAATCCATCAGATTGCACAATAAATTTATATTCTTCCTTCAATTCCTAAAAGTTTCATCACGAACACTAGTGTGCGATTAATTTCATATTTATAAAATGAGAGTGTTCTATCACATTGGCATAAAAGAATTATTTTAAAGCGAAGTCGTCGATTATCTGCTTCTGCAAACGTCACATTTTGTTTGCATTCTCTGCATACTAATAAGTCTAAATGTACACTAAAAACTACAATAAATTCAATAATAATTCTGTAACAGTGCGATAGAGAAATGGAAATATTCGCTGTATTTAATTGTTTTGCACTACCACTTTGTCCTACTGGCCGGCCCACCATCTTTTTTGGTGGTAAACTGATTGCCTTTTGTTGTATGTAACAAGTCTTCTTTGTTTCCTTTTCGAATCATTTTAAAATTCGTTTACATATATTTTTATGGAGTACAAAATAACGTTCCTGCATGAGCCGAAATACGAAGAACGATTGAACGCACTGCGAAGCTATATAACTACGGCTAAATTATGTATTTACTACTAGGTAAAGTTTTTACGTAGATCTACTTGAAATTGGAATTGAGACGAATCTACTTGAGGTAATCCAGACTATACATAGTCAAAAGAACTGATGAAACTAGCCGTGCGATCCCGCCTTGCGCGCTCCATACAGCCACCTCTTTGAATTTTTCTGATGCGCATGTATAAAATTTAACTGTAGAAACATTTAGAGAATTTCAATCTGTCATTTTGGCAACACTCTCTATATCAAAAACTAATGATTTCCGCAAAAAAGTCGATTTTTTTAATTAGTTATATAGAGTTCCCCCTTTAAAGCTAAAATAACATTAATATAATTAAATCTAAAATCGAAATTGTAGAGGTACTAACAGTATGCCGGATGCCAAAACTGTAAAATTTTAATCAATCGCATTCCTCGATTTTGTTTTATATAATGTATTGATTGAAATATTACAGTTCCGATATCCGACATACGGTTATTTTCTTTATAATTTCGACTTAATAACGGAAAAGTTAAAATTAAAGAATAGCACCTGTTTAAGCACATTACACATAGATCAATTTTTAATATAACTCTATATAATCTCAGTAAACATTGATATCTTGTAGAAATTGAAGACATTTTATTCAAGATGTTTTTAAGACATTTCTAAAAGATATCTAAGAAGATTTTGTTGAAGATATCTTTATAGCATTTCTAAAAAATGTCTAAAAGACATGTTAAAAGATGATTTAAAAATTTTCGAATTAGACATGCCAAAGATATCAACCTCTTTTTGACGAAAAACCTTACATTTTAGGCTTATAATGAAATTTACCGAAAACACTATATATTCATTTAGCTAAAATTATTTAATTTAATTACTTTAATTGATTTAAGATATCTATAAACGTTTTTATACATTTATTCATCAACATTAAAAAAAGACATTTTTAATCATAATTTAATAGTTCATGTGAAATATCCGTCACAACACAATGTGTACACGCGTGCAGATTCGCAATCGTGGCAGCCACGATGTAGTTCACGGAATTGCCACTATAGGCGACGATGCGATGCTGCCTTTCTCGTGATGTAATTTACATTCTGAGAGCCATATAAGATCACTTACGGTGACGGATTAAACTATGATAGCAATCGTAGTGAGCTCTCAACCCTTTTAGGGTTTATGTAATAGATTTGTTGCATTCTAATGGACAGAATTCCACGGGTCCGCACTTCTTCTCGGTTTCGCACTTCCACGATTTCGCACTTCTTCTCGGAGAAAGTTCTCTGGGCCTCCGCATAAATGTATAAACCTTTATAAATGTTTAAAAAGAATTATATAACGGGTCTTCGAGATGTATAAAAGACATCTTTAAAATGTCTCATAGATTTTTTTGATATCCTTTAGTATATAGTATATTCATTATTTCTGCTATTTTATTTCTTGTTTTCTTATGGCTTATTTTGTCAGAAGACATGGATGATTCTCGCAATCTGTATTCCTCTAATAATAACATTATTGATGCATAAAACGATTTGAAATCTGCAATGTAAACCAAATTATATAAAGTGATAACATTTATAAAAAATATAATTATATTATTTATATTGCAAAAATTTCCTTATCTTTTTTACTTTCAATCAAGAAATGTCCGATCTTTTTTCTATTTTTTTTCTGAGAAAATAAAAATATATTCATATTATCTATTATATAAAAATAATGCAATTATCCGTCAAAATATATAATTAATTATCAAAAATTATTCTGTCAAAAAAAAGCGAATTAAATTAATTAAATACCAGGTGCTGCTTTTAACAGATCATTCTAGCAGGATTGTTTTCCTGCTTATGTTCAAATATTTCTAAAAGTAATAATATGTCAGGTAACGTGACGTTTTTCGTCCGTCACAAGGAATAGCCCGAAATAGCCCGATCGGGAAAAGTTATTTGGGGCCGCTCCATACCCTGAGCGGGAGGGTGATCTCTTCCTTTCTATTTAATATTATTGTAAGATATTTAGAAATCCGACAAGCGAAAGGCGCAATCCGTGGGAGAAGTGGTGTGCCGGAAAGATCCCATGTAATAAAGGAGCAGCCGTCGAGGGACAGCGAGGAGAATTGCAGAAGCGGCTAAGCGGCGGGATCCCGGACCATCGAAAAGCAGGGCAAGTATACGATCAAAGTTATCATAGCAGGAAAGCGAAGGATCGTGAGGCAGTCGCTACCGCATATCGCCTTCTTTCAGGAACCGGGGAGACGAGAGCGAGCCGAAAGGAACGGGATGCTCCCGAGGACGACGCCGGGGGGAAAATAGCATGCGCCTCGCTCCGTGAAGCCCCCCAGCCGGAGCGATCAAAGATGATCGAGGCCAACATCGAGGGGGCCGGGACTTGATCAACCCCGAGCCAAGGAGATACGAGGATCGATGTGCAAGGACAATGCGCAGATCCTAATCGATGCCCGCGGTGTCCCCGCTCGCTCACGCCGTTTCATTATTCTCGGCGAGACGACATCGAGAGCGGTTCAGCGGTCACCGACAAAGTCGCAGAGACTGTAAAGCCACCACTTCGACCACGCGGTAAGGACGGAGGCGGCCCGCCCTGCATTTCGCAAGAGATTATCGAATAATTACCCTACCGAGCGTTTAGTGGGAGAGTAAAGAATAATCGCGGGTAAAAATTGCTGAGGTTAGAGTCACCGTACAGCGGGGCCGTATCGATCTCCATCTCCTAGATTTAATATTTTCGCCTACCGTTTCCTTCGGGGAAAACGTCGAGCCGACAGTCATTGTAAAAGATAGAGAGTGTGGCGACGGGATAGTGCGTTAAGGCGGAATTACCGGAATTCACTCGCCGTTTGAATATACCGAATGCACGAGTCATAAGCATCGTACCGAGGCGAAATCCCGTCAATGAGGAATCTTGAGAAACGCGTAATGAGCCGAATATCTATCCCGGACGCCATTAGAGTTAGACGTACCGTATTGTTTGATACCGAGTCATAGTTAGACTTCATTAAAGCGTATGAATTTCATTGTAACGTGAACATTACATCGAGTCATGAAACAGCCGCACGATAGAATAATGTTTGTTGACTGCCATGTATCCTTCGTTTTCATCTGTTAATACTAGACTTTAAATATATATTACTCTTATACTCATCAAATTCGTGATTATTCAATACCGAGACGTCTCCTCTCCCGTTCCGTGAAACAAAAGAACCTCGCCCCTCTACCACTTCATGTAGAGGCGAGCTAGCGGGTAATTAGCCGTCGTGTAACGAGTGCATTTCGAGTTTCGTGCGGCGCGTATTTCCGTGCCTGGCGCCCAATTGAAAGTTATAGAAAAATTAGAGCACGACGAAGTTGTTGACGCGATCAGAATTCACGTCGCAGTCAAAATACGAATAATATAGTTTGCACTGATCTGTAAATTGATCACATGTCACATATTCCTTCATTCATTTAAATATTTAAAAGTTTAGAAGTATTGTTTGAAAAGTATATACTTTTTTGCATATGATCAGATGATTCTAAATTTCAAAAGTAATATTTTAAAGTACAAATAATAGTTTACATTGACTGTTGTATACGTGCATCAGTATTATTAATACAAGTGCTGACTGTTAAAAAAATTTCTTATCCGTTTTGAACTTGAAAACTATCTGGAATATGCGTTTGATGTATAACATTTAATAAAATAGTTGCAAAAGCCAAATCTGCACATACTACTGTGATCAAAAAATAAGGTAAATTTGTTTATAAAATGAAAAATCTTTATTTATTCTTTCAAATCAATTTCATCGCCTTCAAAGTACTCCCAGTCCGACAAAATGCACTTATGCCAACGTTTTTTCTATCCTCGAAACAGTTAGAGAAGTCTTTTTCTGGGATGGCCTTCAATACTTTCTTCGATTCGGCTTTTATCTCCTCAGTCGAGTCGAAACGGTGTCCCCGGAGCGGTCTTTTAAGTTTATTAGTAGAAATTCAGGGGGGGTTCTGGACCGTGAGCTCCGAGAGGAGTGCGGGAGTGCGGGAGATCCTTACTGGTGGAGGGGAGGGCGTCATTTTTCATCCCTACCAACGAGACGTCCCCCCCTCCACCAATAAGGACCCCTCACACCTCCGCATGCCCCTCGAAGCTCAGGAGTTTTTGAACTAATTTGGACTTATCCTGCGACTTTCGTCGTGTTGGGAGAGATCTGCGCACGTAATCCATTAATCACTTTCTTGTTGTGTTGGGAGCGAAGAGATCTGATAGTATCTGACCAGTATTAGATGTGTTAAAATTTTCTAAGACTGATCGATACCAAAAAATTTCCCCTCCTTCTTCCCGTTTTAGAATCACCATTGAATATGAATTTGATTGCGATGATATGGTGACGAGTCGATCGATACACAAGAATATCTCGCATTCGTCAACGAAAAACATTCGCGTCAATAGCGTAACACATCTTTATCATTATAAGAAAATGCTAAAAACAATTTGTGGAAGCTGACGCGTTTGACTTCGATATCTGTCGATTATGTGACAATGGCTGCGCACCCACGCGTCATTTAAGATGATATGTATCATCCATTTAAGATGACACGTGGGTGCGCGATTATTGGCCACATAATCGGCAAATATAACCCCACGTATCATTTTCAACAAATTGTTTTTACCCTTTTTTTATAATGATAAAGATGTATTTCAATTATGACGCGAATGTTTTTTGTGTAACAAATGCGAGGTGTTCTTGTCCCTCAGGAGACTCGCCACTAATAACACTTTCACGAAAAAGAGCACTTTCACGGAAAAAACCACTTTCAAAATAAATCTTAAGGGTACGTTGACAAGGCGATGGGCCGCGCAATGAACAAAAGCACCTTGCCTTCGTAATCAGATGCATTCATGTCGTAACTGTTTCCTCAACTGATAAATTGGTAATTTCTGCGAGATTTTGCAAAAAATTTAATCGCTATTGAACTCTGAAAACTCAAAGTGAAATTCAACAAGCCGATATATAGGTATGTATTTGCTTGCACAAATTTCACACGAGTTTTCGGAGTTCGACGGCGATTAAATGTTCCGCATCCCGCAGAAACAATCAATTTATCAATTGAAAAAAAAAGTTACGCATGGACAAATCAGACTACGAAGGCGAGGTACAGTCGTCCATCATGTGACCGATCACAAATATTGCTTTTACACACGAAAAAAACTAAGATGACCGGAATCGCGGAAATGCCCGTTCCGACGCGAAAACGTCCATCCCGATGGGCAGACGACTCAAGACTGACAATGAGTAAGTATGCCTTTCTTATGTGCGAGATGCGTACGTAGCGGAATCTTTCATTAGCCGGAAGTTATTATTTAGACGTTGGATAAGATAGCACCGACGCTTCAATCGATACGATTTGTAAATAAGGGATGCGGTCTAGAGTTCTCTCGCTTTCATCCGTCGCGCGCTCTCATTCTCACCCATTGCATATATATTTTTTTGCACGCTTTACTCACACCAAGCTCATGGTATTAATAAGGGAAGATGTGGGGGGGGGGGAGTCGTGGGAATAACCTTACTCTTTGCTATCAGTGATAGACAAAATGTGTTGCTACAACGATTAAAATTTTGTAAATAGGAACGCTGTAATTTTCTTTGTCGGCTGCCGACTTATGAGGGGAACAATGCTCGTAGTCGCGGAAGAAGATACTTTTGAAACCTACTGAAGACAAAATAATACAAAAATTTGAGAAGTGGTGTATAATTCAAAATAAGAGACGTTTGTCATGCCGACCGACGCACAGTGGGCCAAGAGACCCGAAAAACTGATCAAAAACTAAATACGGAATTTGAATAAAAGAAATTCTTTATCATTTTATAGACATTTCAGAGTGTTTAAAAACCGATTCTTATATGTAAATTCATCCATCAATATTTTTGTGTAGTATTATAAACTTTGAAAATCACATAAAATGAGTAATGGAAAATATAATGCATTAACCAAAGTATTTTCAAAAAATTTCGTAATATATAATAGTTTATGATATTTTTACATTAATAAATGTTACAAAGTTACGAAATATGTGAAATAGAATTCAAAAAATTTATTACTGTAATATGTCTAGTATATTTAGCTATAAATTTATATTTTTTGATGTGTCTGCGTTGTCGATCCTCTCCACATCTAAACTTCACGCTTAAATGAGAAAAATGAGGTACCATTTCATTCGGTAGGATGTGTATTTTGAGCTTGACTTGCTTAATTTTGCTCTTTTTTGTTTGTTTAAAAAATCTTATTCAAAACGTGTCTTTGTGAATCTTGCCATGTTGCGCTATCATTTTTTAACTTTCACTTTTGCTAACGATTTATTAAATTGCGTTCGGAGGCCGATATTCATAGTCGAGTCTTATATTTAAGATCATCTTGTGTTATCAACTAATCATAGAGCCGTATTAGCATTTTAAAACATTACTTGAGACGATCTTAAAATAAGATTCGACTATGAATATCGGCCTTTGTCTCTCGCCTTAAATTTCACTCATACTGCTCAAATTTATTTTGGAGTTTGAGAGCTCATAATGTAATTGACCACACTATGGATGAGGTTCAGGATAAAAAATTTGTACAAGACATAATTGTTTTATATATTTGACAAATAATATGAAAGCCGATTATATATTTAGATGATGATATGATTTCACAAAATTATTCTTGAGAAATATTACTTTAGATACTCTATGGCCGGTATTCATAGTCAAATCTTATTTCAAGATCATCTAAAGCAATGTCTTAAAATGCTAATACGGTTCTGTGATTGGTTGATGATATCTTAAAACAGTATTTAAAATGATAACAGTATTTAATGATCTTAAATATAAGACCCGACAATGAATACCGGCCTATATGTGTTTTGAACAGTATTAGTCAACTAGCAGATGTAGCTTCCAGCTTTTCATTAGGCAATGCATGTAAGCGTGGGATCCGACCGGAGCTTAATAGCGACGGCCGACAATAAGTGGCGTTGACCTCAAGCCGATACTCTGAAGTAAATATTTGGAAAACACTTATAAATATACAAGTGCAAAGTGGGAGCGAAAAATTGCATATTTGTACGCGTGTTTTTCTTTGCGCTCTTTAGTTTTTCCGTGCCCTCGCCCTCGCCCTCGATATATCTAGTTTTGGTAAAAAATGTCCTATTTTACAAAACGAGAAATCCTTGATTTGATCGTAAAAAATGGAGGTATAGAATCGGCTGTCAATTATATTATTCAGAAATTATATATTTCCCATTTGGAATGCAGGTCACGGACCAAATAAAAAAATGCCACTTTGTGCCTTTATGCGAGACGTAATGCCAAATTTCAAGCGGCAAGTAGAATAAAAAATAGATTTGAATTACAAAACACTCAATGGCTTGATTCTAATTTTGAAATCCCTTATTTAAATAGTAATATAGATAAAGAGAAAAGCAGTTTAAGTTCAAAAGGGGGTCCTGGTCGGTCCCCTCTTGAATTTAAAAATAAATCTTTGCAATCAAAGCGTCGAGAAGCTGCTGCAATTAGTATTCAACACAATCATAATACTCAGAAATTGATGATGGCTTCTTATATAGCAAATAAATCAAAGAACAAGGATCTGGAAAAAGTTCTTAATAAACTGACGAACGATTCAGAAGCACCTGCAAAAATAAAAAAATTAGATGCAACATCAAAACTAGTTCTAAAAAAAAGACTCCTTTAGAAGCTCTAGCATTTTTGTTTGATCATAATTTAACGAAATTGACGTACATTCATTTGCGTTTAGAATCAAAAGCGTGTGGCGCAGATATATGGCCTTTATATAACGAAGTCCGTAAAGCAAAATTACAACTTAGACCGCCAAAAGAATTGATCCATATCGATGATTCTGTAGTTCAGGTTCCTCTTCAAGCCCTTTTAAATCATACTGCTGAAAGGATAGTACAGACGCAAAAAGAAGTAATATTTCATGCTATGGATACAATAAAATACACAAAATTGAAATTAACCTTAATATGTTCTTGGTGTTTTGACGGCAGTACATGCCATTCCGCATATAAACAGCAATACAGCGGTAATAATAAAAATGAAAATGAAAGCAATGAAAATTTATTTGCGACTACACTCATTCCTTTACGTTTAAACTCTGAACACGGAATTATATTGTGGAACAATAGAAGCTCTCAATCCTTGATTTTGTCGTCCAATTCAGTTACGATATGTAAAGGAATCCAAAGATGTTATCTTGCCGCAAAAACAAGCTATTGAGAATGAAATAGATAAATTTCAACCCTTTGTAATTGTTTTGGACTCTAATCGTATTACTATACAGTTTTCTTTGTATCTTACTTTAATTGATGATAAAGTATTAAACGTAATAACAAATACACGTTCAATGCAATCGTGTCCCATTTGCCATGCGACACCAAAAGATTTTAATAATCTGTATAATATGGAATCTAGAATTTTCACTTCAAACTCGGAATTTTTATGGTATCTCCTCTCTTCACGCATGGATTAGATTTCTAGATTGCTGCTTACATATTTCTTATAGATTAACCATCAAAAAATGGCAAATTACAGACGATGAAAATAAAAAAAAAACGGCTGACCTCAAAAATTACATTTAGGAAGTTATGTGGCAAAATTTTGGATTGCGAATCGATAAACCAAAAGCAAGAGATAGCGGCAACACAAATAATGGAAACTGCTCGTAGAGCATTTAGTAATCCAAAACTATTCGCTAACTCTCTTGGTTTAAATGAAGAGCTTATTCAAAATTTTCAAACAATTTTAATTACCTTATCGTGTCAACTTCCTATTGATGCAACTGAATTTAAAAATCTTTGCATTTCCACAGCTAAAATTTATGTCTCGCATTATAGTTGGTATCCTATGCCTTCTACAGTGCACAAGATATTGATTCATGGTGGAGAAATTATCAAAAATAGTGTATTGCCGATAGGAATGTTTGGGGAAGAAGCTTCTGAAAGTAAGAATAAAGATTATAGAGTATACAGACAATATCATGCCAGAAAAAATAATCGATTGAATAATCTTGAAGATTTGTTCAATAGATCAATGGATTCTACAGATCCTATTGTATTTACAATGAATGTCGAATCTCAATTACGTAAGAAGAAACATTCCAAAAGCAGTACAAAAGTTACTTTTAGTTCCAGAAGTTGCTATTGTTAGTGGTAGTCATACGGACTTAGAGGTGGAGTCAGATACTGAAGAGAAATTATCTAATAAATATGATCTTTGAATGATATGATGAATATGATATAAACTTGATTTTTCTAAGACTCTAAATTATTTGGACGACATAGACCTTTCAAGTTAAAAATAGTAGTCAGTTTTAACTATTCTAGTACTCTAAATTGTGAGAGGCGAGGGGACTTACTCTAATCAAGCACCCCGAATAGTGAGAGACAAGGGGACTCACTCTAATAAAGCACCCCGAGTAGTGAGAGTCAAGAGGACTCACTCTAATAAAGCACCTCAAGTAGTGAGAGACAAAGGGACTCACAGTAATAAAGCACCCTAAGTAGTAAGAGGCAAGGGGACTTACTCTAATAAAGCACCCCGAGTAATGAGAGGCAAGGGGACTCACTCTAATAAAGCACCCCGCATTTTATCGATACGATAATTAAGGGGTCTAAAATCGCATTGTAACCTTCTCGTGGTAGCGCCTGGAAATTTCAAATTTTATAGGTAAACTGCAGGCGTTTCAATTAGAAAAACATTTAAAAAATTTCATAAATACAGTGTATTAGATCTATCAGTTTAAATTTTAAATTTTTTGTGTCAGATTCGTTATTAGCGACTTTGAAAACTGTCATATATTAAGTTTCATATAAATCCAATCAAAAATAATATATAACGGCCACTATATTGGATTCGCCATTTTGAATTTTAAATTTTTTGTGTCAGATTCGTTATTAGCGACCTTGAAAACTGTCATATATTAAGTTTCATATAAATCCAATCAAAAATAATTGTGCGCGCGAAATCGTTTGCTGACGGCAACCGTGTGCGCTAGAGGCCGGAACCGCTCAGAATTGAGCGCGGAGAACGTGTTGCGCGAATCCGCGGACTCGCTGGAGGAGGCACAAACACAAATGAAAGAAGGCAGGATTTTTGTTTCACACTTATAAGCACCATTTATTTTTCAAATACACTTAACTATAAACTTCTCGCGAATCACGGAGAACGCGAGCATGCGGGAGCGACGGGCCAATCCCAAACGAACGGAAATCTTCGTTTCGAACGGTCGTCTTTTCTGCCTTTAAATTGCGCGACGGATATCTTGCCGGGCGCGTGTCAGGACGCCCCAACGGGACGGATATCTTGAGCGCGAACGAAACCGCAGGGCTGATCGCGAGGCAGACGTTCGATCATGAACGCGAGATCACCGTCGGTTCCCGCAAAGTCGCAATGAACACCGCGCACTCGCGAGTCGCGAGACTTCCACAATACAATAAAACGATGTCGTTTGATAATTGAGCCGAGGGATACCCCAAGTAGTGAACGTTAGGTTTTTCGAAAATGCAAAAAAACCTAGAGAGAACTGAGAGAGGCTTGGCGGGCAAGAGCAGGCGCAAGACTGACTCAACTTCGCGCCGAAAAATGGTAACGCGCCTTACTCTCCCCCGATATTCGTTGTTAGGAGGAGAATATCGGGGAAGAGCAAGCAGCCGATCGGCCCGGTACTTCACGCGATCACGGCGTGTACGGGTGACGTCCACGGGTCCACGCTCCGGCTCGGCGAGATGAGATAATGAATTCCCGACAACATCTCACGACGGGAAACAAAAAATATTTATGTTTATCAGAACACATTATTGTTAACGGTCGAATCTCAAACAATAATGTATAACGGCTACTATATTGGATTCGCCATTTTGAATTTTAAATTTTTTGTATCAGATTCGTTATTAGCGACCTTGAAAACTGTCATATATTAAGTTTCATATAAATCCAATCAAAAATAATATATAACGGCCACCATATTGGATTCGCCATTTTGAATTAAAAATTTTTGGTATCAGATTCGTTATCAACGACCTCGGAAACTGTCACATACCAAATTTCAAAAAACTCCGGCGAAATCTTGAATTTTGGCCAGTTTTTCGGGTCTCCTGGCCCACTGTGCAGCGCAGTAAAGTTACGAGCAAATTATCTTCAATTACGAGCGAAATATTCACTCCAAGAAAACATTCATTCCAAATTAAAGAGTGAAAATGTTTTTCTTGATAAAGGGTAAAAAAATTCACTCTATATGATTGAGAAGTACCTCCATTCGAGTGACTCGGTGTGTCATCCCATATTTCGAGTGAGATTTTCACTCTAAAGGATTTAAAGAGTATTTAATACAAGTTTATTTTGCCTGCATTATATGAAAATTATAATATTCATAATTAATTATCCTTTAAAAACCATATACATTACGATAAATGCAGTATAATATTTTGATCAATCTTAAATTTTTAATACAAATAATTTCACATGGATGCAGATTTATCCACAAATTATTCTCCTGGGCACAACATTTAATTTACATCACGACATCGAAGTTTTTTATCCTCGAAATATCCATGTAAATTCCCTATAAATATTTCTTAACAGATGTATCCATAGAAATTCTAACAGATATTTCGAGGATAAAAAATTCGATACAGTGATGAAAAAAAAAAGCATCCACGTGGATAATTTGTACAAAAATCTGCATCAATGTAATCCATTTAAATCACGTAGATTCCATGTAAATATCACGTAACTGTTTTATTGGGGAATGTGCATATTAAATAGAGAAAAATGATATAATTACGCTTAAGGTAACTAGAATATTAAAGTAATATTTTAGTAGGAATATATGTATATGTATAAGAGACCGATTCTAACCTGGGGGGCTCCGAGGCGGGAGCGGATTGCGGGGGTCTTGTAGGCGCGAGGAATTTTGACGTCACGCGGATCGAGAGAGTCTCTCGACGCGGGGAATTACTGACACAGGATTTTTGGAGTCCGCGATCGCCGCTGGGAAACACCTGAGCGGGGAAAGGAAAATTGCGCCCCGGGGTCCGCGCCCGCCGCCTCCACAGCCGCCATCGCCACGTTGTTCATTCTCTCCCTCTATTGTGATTCTATCTTTCTTTTACCTGTATGCGATCTCTATTTTACATACGATTAGATAGAAGTATGAGATGATAGCATGATAGAGAACGCGAACAAGCGAACGTGAGTATGAGAGAGAATACGAATAAATACGGTTTTATTTTATAATATTTACTTTATTGCTGTTGGCGCGTGGGCATGGCGTCACGCAGATCGGAGGGGTCTTGCGGCGCATCATTCTCGTTTTCAGATCATATTTATTTTTTGAAATGTTTAATTTTAAAATAAAATTAATCTAACCGAATTCGGTCGACCAACCGCGAAATACAAGCGCACGGCGAAATAAGATCGCCACCCATATGAGAACTATAAGGAAAACATTTACAAGGAAAGGCAAAGAAAACATTTTATTTTTTTATAAATTATGCAAGCTCGTTTAGGTGTTGCAACGAACAACTGATTAGGAGGGGATTGCGTTTCGCAGGTACATTTCACAGTTTGTGATCATCTCCGAAGAACGGCTGAGTGGGAGAGCGGGGGGGAGGGGGGAATTGCGCTCCGGGTCCGCGCCCGCGGCCGCCGCCGCCAGCATCGCCGTGATGTTCATTTTCTCTATTGTGATTCTATCTCTACCACACACGTATGCGATCGTATGCTTTATTTTGTATACGGTTAGATAGAAATATGAGATGATGGAGCATGATAGAGAACGCGAGCTAGAGAACGTGAGTGTTAAGAGACACGGTAGTGGCGTCAAGTGAAAGCGTAGCGCGAACCCGACCGTGATCTTTACACGAGTACGCGACTTGCGAGCACCCGAGATTATCGGATCTCGGGTAAACGGAATTCTAACTAGGCTCAATTGAAAGCTTGGAATCGATTTGTATAAGAAAATTATTTTTATTTTTCCTCTACATACTCTATGAGAGCAGATGCATCACGACGCAAAGTCGAAATGTCAAAAGGACCCCGCACAAAACAAATGAAAAAGGGGTACGGTCAAATTGGCTGAAACTGATGTATGTTGTAGTTCATGACATCCTGAGTCATCAAAAGTCCTCATAAGCGCTAGGTCTGAAAATGACCAGTTTTCGAGTTATGAAGTTAAAGATTGGAAATATCGATTTCTGCTAATCAAACGATTAAGAATACAAAGCAAAGCTTTTGATGTTATTTAACACGTATGTTTACACACGCGCGCGCGCGCGCGCACACACACACACACACACACACACACACACACACACAGAGAGAGAGAGAGAGAGAGAGATTTATTATGCCCAAGCATAGGTTGAAGGGCAAAGTATGAGTTACAAAAGAATGAAGATAAAACATCAAAAACATAAAGATAGAAGTATAACGCAAAATAATGAAACGATATATGAGAATTACAGTAGTAAGGTAACTTAATCTAACCTAACTAAAAACTAATATTAAAACTAAGAACGCAAAGGAGGACGAGTCTTAAGTAGACTAAAATCAAGAGTAAGCGTAAAATAAAAATAAAAATAATAGCATACGGCGTGCTACAGTGGTACGGAGATCATGCTAATTCAGGTGCTAGCAGAAATAATCAGAGAAAAGACTTGAAAGATCCCAGTGAGAAAGCGGAAACAATATTGTCAGGAAGAGAGTGCCAGAAATAAATCGCGGATAAATCAAAAGAATTATGGATATATATAAAGGATAAGAAGTAGTTCTGACAAGGAATATGAAAAATATGTGATGATGTCAATATGCGATTAGATCTCCTTAATGAAGAATTAAGAGGAATAAAGAGTTCATTTAGATAAGAGGGAGACTGATGATTAAAAATGCGGTAAATTAGGCAATCAAGGAAGAACAGCCTCCTATTCTCAACAGAAAGCCACTCAAGACGACGTCTAAATGGTGTAATATGTTCATCACGCCTTAAACTGAAGATAAATCTGATGCAACAGTTTACAAATCTTTGCAGCTTAATGTTCAAATCATTGCTCAATTCACGATAGATCAAACAGCAGTAGTCGATATGAGGCAGTATCAAGGTGTTTACGAGTTTAACTCGAAGCTTAGTAGAAAGAGAGTTCCTGTTGAACTTTAACCTATTCAAGGCATAATGAACATTTCTGGAGACTTGTCGGACATGCTTACCCTATGACGTATTAGAAGAAAAAATAACATCCAGATTTTTCACTTCACTGACAAAACTCAAAGGTGTACAATCAACAGTAATTGGAGGAAGAAGAGAAGTGTCAATATAATTAGAGTAAGCCTGGCTGGCAAAGATAATCGATTTAGACTTGGTAATTTAATTTGAGGCCATTTTCAACAGCATATTCAAATATAGTCTCAGCATCCCTTGAGATCAATTCGAGGCCATGCGGAATATTTTTGGGAGAGCAAGAACGATAAATTTGCAAGTCATATGCAACGAGCATATGACTTGAAAAGGACAAGGCATTGCTAATGTCATTAATAAAAAGAGAGAATAATAAGGGACCAAGCACGGAACCCTGAGGAACTCCAAGAGAAGTAGGGAGCAATTCTGAGCAATTTCCAACTTCATCAATTACTGCTTGGGAACGGCCAGTAAGGTAAAAATAAAACCACGTGATCACCGCATCAGAAAACCCATGTTTTTTAAGCTTGTAAGAAGTAAAAGATGCGGAACTGTGTCAAACGCCTTGCTAAAATCAAATAGTACCATAATGGTGACAAGTCTAGCATCTATTCCCACCTTAATGTCGTTACAAACACGCAATAGAGCAGACTGTGTATTATAGCTGGAGCGATATGCAGACTGCTTAGGATCAACAAGACTATGTTCATTTAAATAATCCACCATTTGATCAATTACATATCTTTCAAGGAGTTTAGACATCGCTGGCAAATTGGCAATCGGTCGAGTGTCGGATGGAGGCATCGGTTTGCTGATTTTAGATAGCGGACGAATAAGAGCACGTTTCCAAGCAGATGGAAAAGAAGAGAATTTCAGCGATTTGTTGAAAAGTTCAGTAAGCCAGGACGAGATGCAAGGCCAAGCAATGTGTAGAACAAAAAAGAGGAATACCGTCTACACCAGAAGCATAAGAGTGAAGGGGGCTGGCAACAATGAGCTTATAAATCATACTAGAAGTGATAGGAGAAAACGAAAACTCTGGGCGGTTGGATGGACAGGTAAGGGATGAAATAACTGAGCTGAAGTCAGAATAACTCAATGGCAAGGCAGAGGAGACAGAGACATAGTAAAAGTTTAACTGGGATAAGGTAAAGAAGTGAAGAGGAGAAACCAAAGTGGACTTGACGAGACCAAGACGGGCAAGCTCTCTTCATAACTTAGCCGGATTATCAATATTGTCCAGAGAGCCAACAAGAAACTCACTTTTTGCACGTTTAATATCGGAGTTTAGCTAATTCCTAAAATGTCTACATCTTAAGTAACCGAGCAGACTGTTTGAACGCTTAGCCTGCTTGTGCAGACTGTTACGAGCACGAAGACGGCTTCTCAGATCGTCAGTCAACCATCGCACTCCGTCGGAATCCGTGCTACCACGCCTGACAGGTGCCAAGGAGCGAACAGGGTGCGCACGTCAAATGAGCCTATCCAAATCAGTTTCAGAATCAATGTGAACAATCGGCTCGCCGTCGGAACGCCTAACATGAATATGACCCTCCCTAACCCAAACATACTTATAAGATTTTTTCTTAACAATACGCTTTGTCAACTTAAGCAGCTCATAGGTATTTTTAGGGAGAAGTAAACAACACGATCGGAGTTATTACCACAAATGTCCCTCTGAGCAAGCACACGTCGCACACGCTTTTTAGTTATGACGGTATCACGAGCTGCACGCGAGGTTAGAGTAACAATAATCGAGCCAGTAGTAGAGACAGGCAACTGCCACAGATTGAGTCTTGCGAATGGTCCTTGCATCAAGAATGTGGCACGACAGTTCAGGAATTTCGAAGGCCGTAAACATGTTGCGAGCACAAGCCATAGGAGTGATGGGCATTGTAGCTGGGATGCCAGAAAGAATAAGCGAGTTCTCAGATTGATCTGATACAAGCTTAAGCTCAGACTTCAGGTTGCGCACCTTATGGCAAGAGCAGTACATTGATGTTCCAACGCAACAATCCGCTGATTATTACGCTCTACGCTACTTGCAATACTATTAAGCTGATTTAATTTGTCATTAAGTTCGCAATTAGTGCGTCGCTGCTCATCCGCAAAAACAGTAAACCTTGCTTCTGACTCCCTTAACTGATCACTCAATTTAAGCAGTAGCTCACCAATGGAAGCATCGGACATAGAGGTTTCAACAACCGCCTGCGATCGCGGCAGCGATCGAGTGTCATCACTCCCAGACGCAGACATTCCGGCAGAATTAAAATTAAAAGATATATTGTTATCAACCACAGGAGTGAGAGGATGGTTCAGAGATGAAGAGAGCGACTTGCAACACGCGTCGGCGTACTTAGTAATAGAGTAGGATGTAACACAGCCAGGATGGAACGTTCTCTTGCACACTCATAATACACACTCAACTAGCGAGGTCGCAATCGCCTTCTTACACTTGGCGCACACGGGCGACATAAGTTAGTTTGTATTTACATTGAATTACAATTGAATTACATTGAATATGACACCGAAACTATATATATTAACAACGTGATAGATAGTGGTCTCAATATGAAAAACTAAGCCTACACTCTACATAGATAAGCAAAGAATCCAATGAGAAGTCACGCAGATATAAAGCGCCCGGTATATTTACAAAGAGTAAAGTATGAGTCACTCAGCAATTACATAGCTAACACTTAAAATGATGAGCGTATCAATCACAGGTAGAAAACGCATACGGACAGTCTCGATTAACACTCCACGATTAACAGTAAGAATTTAAACTAAACACCCAGTAGGCACAGAGATCACGCAGAGCACACGCCGCAGAGGTAAGGCATAGGCCATGCACGATGAGGCATAGAAAGAGGCAGCCGGAGGAAGTGGCGCGTGCGCAGAAGAGAGACAGCCAATGGAGATGACGAGATAGAAGAAGTGCTCCAAATATATCAGTGCGTTCAAACCAGAAAAATTGCCGTAACGTGTGGAATAAAGATGAGTGGACACTCACCATAAGAGGAAAGTATCAAGAAAGTGTGCCCTTGACCGTGAGACTGTAAAAAGAAAGCCCCAAAAAGAGAGAGAGAGAGAGAGAGAGAGAGAGAGAGAGAGAGAGAGAGAGAGAGAGAGAGATTTGTTTATTATGCCCAAGCAAGGCTACAGGGCAAAGATACACTAAGCAGGGGATGTTATATACATCGAAAAGCAAGTAATATGCGTAAGAACAATTAATAGAAGAAAATGAGCGGTGCATAATACTAAGTAAACGTAGTATATAACATAAGACTAATTAACAAAAATAATAATAATTGAAACAGGACTAGTATTAACCTAAACCTAAACCTAATTAGACAAATAATTATTTAAGAGCATACATAAAACTAATTAACAAAAATAATAATAATTATAACAGGATTAGTATTAACCTAAACCTAATTAAGCAAATAATTATTTTATGAGCAAGCATACAGACAAAGAACAACAAGTAGATATAACCAGCAGCAAGGAAATGCAAAAAGAAATGCATAAAACAAGTCGCAAGCAGTATCGAATATATGAAAATCGATAATGATTCTAAGGTTACAGAAATCGTATAATACAAGGATTATATTTCTATATAAAGAAGATGCAATGTCTTAGTGATTAGGAAATAATGGAGCGAAGGAAGCATAGTTAGGGGAACTCGGATGCTAAAAGAAAAGAGCGGAGAAGGTTCTTAAAGATACTCAAAGAAGGTGCCGATGTGATGTGATGTGATCAGAAAGGGAGTGCCAAAAATAAATTGAGGATAACTGAAATAAATTTCTAAAGATAGCTGTTCTATGTAAGGGGATGTGAAAACAATGTGATGCTGAAGCCAGTCGCACCGATCTTCTCGTTAAAGGATCAAGAGGAATAAAAAGTTCATGCAAGTAAGAAGGAGAGCGCAAATGAAGAATACGATAAACCTAGCATCCAAGAAAGTATAACCTTCTATTTTCCACCAAAAGCCAAGCCAGCCGACGTCTAAACGGAGTAATATGCTCGTTGCGCTTGAGATTAAAAATAAATCTTAGACAACAGTTAACAAGCCTCTGCAATTTAGTGTTTAATTCGTTACTCAGCCCATAAACTGATAAACTAACCAACAGTAATCAATGTGTAGCTGGATGAGAATGTTAACAAGTTTGATACGTAATTTGGTAGGAAGTGAGTTTCTATTAAATTTAAGCTTGTATAAAGAGTGATGGATACACCGCGAGACACGCAGGACATGCTTTTTCTATGAGAGGTTGGACGTAAAGATGACGCTCAAGTGCCTCACTTCACTCACGTAAGGTAGTGGTGTTAGGTCAACAATGACTGGTGGTAAGAGGGTATAGTCAATATTAATGACATGTGATTGGCTGGCAAAGATTATTGCTTTAGTTTTGGTGAGATTGAGCTTGAGACCATTTTGCTTGGCATAGTCAGAAATGGCACATGCATCCCCCGAAATTGATTTAATACCCTTAAGAACATTGGCAGGTAAACAAGAGTAGTAAATTTGTAGGTCGTCCGCGAAAAGCATATAGTTAGAGAAAGATAAAACTTTACTTATATCATTTTAAAAAAGTGAGAACAAAAGCGGTCCTAGCACAGAGTTCTGCGGAACACCCAAGGACGTCGAGATCCACCCAGAGCTATTGCTAACATCATCGATCACAGTCTGCGAGCGACCCGTTAAGTACGAGAAAAACCAAGTGAGTACATGATCAGAGAAGCCAAGCTCCTTAAGTTTCATAAGCAAGCGAAGGTGAGGGACTGTATCAAATGCTTTGCTGAAATCAAATGATATAATAATGGTCCATCGCTTGATATCAGTATTAAGCTGGTTACGCAAGAGTCGATACCTAGCAAAGCCAAGCAAACTGTTCGAACGCTTCGCTTGCTTATATATTAAATTCCGGTCACGCAGACGAATTTTAAGATCGTCAGAAAGCCATTTTGCAGGAGGCCTTCTAATTGCAAAGATCCGAGCTGGTGCAAAAGTATTAAGTGCACTCTGAAGTATGCTAGATAACAAAGCACAGGTAGCATCAGTGAGCATCAGTGTCATTCTGGAAAAAATCGAAATGAAGCTGAGCATTAGCCATATTAGTGATAAGAAAATCACAAAAGTCCGCCGCTACGGTACCTCTATAACTGCGACGCAGCATAGTGCGTTCAGGGCGAATTAATTGACGAAATTAAATGCAAGAGAGAGGCTCAGAAGATCATGCCCAGCGATGAATGGACAATCGGATTTCGAGAATGATAAAACCTTATCGTGATCATCCACAATGAGAACATCGAGCAATGAATCAGACGTGGCAGTGTGATAAGTGGCCTCAGAACATAGTATATGGAGTGAGAGACTTGACATGAGTTTGCGGAGGTGATTAGCTTCGAAGTTGTTGGTGGAAAGGTTGCAGTTCAGATCACCACCTATGACTACATTCTTATACAGGTGGGAAAACCGAGATAGCTCATCAATAAAATTATGAAGAACTAAGCCCTTAGGTCTCCTATAGACAGACCCAAAAAGTAATGATTCATTGTGTGGCATCCGAATGTCGATGATCAGGTATTTCGGATCGTTGGCATGATCTCCTCTGGATACAGCCACAACTGTGGCCTTCAATGATTTGTGCACAAAACAAGCGACATCGCCACCAATCCGACCAACACGATCATTCCGGATCAAAAAATAATCATCGAGAGCGACAAGATCGTCAGAAATTCCTGCATGAAGCCAAGTCTCAGAAACCGAAATTACGTGATAGAAGGCAGAATAAAAGTGAAGTCGGATAAAGTCAATGTGTCCACGCAAGGAATTTGCATTAAATTGAGCAATGCGAAAAGAAGCCAATCCTGAAGGTGAGATAAAAGGTAAGACAGAGGCTGGTGAGCGGACAGAAGGAGCATGTTACACAAGTTTATCTAAATCAGGATTGGAAGTGATCTGGATGACCGGTTCACCACCCGAGCGCCTCACATTTATGCAACAACTTTTCACCCAGACGTATTTATAGGATCGCTCTTTAGCCACACGCTTGGTAAGTTGCAAAAGCTCGTAAATGTCTTTGGGCAGCAATTCATTAACAAGGATTCTCCGCTCAGATTCAACCCCGCAAATCTCCCTCTGCGTTAGGACACGCCGCGCGCGCTTTTTGGAAATAACAAAATTCCTAACAGCGGCTGAAGCCAAGGTCACCGTAAGAGAATTCCAGAATCAGGTGGAACAAGGTCATGAGACGTTCCTGGGCCAGACTTTCGAGCCATTGTTCTCACATCAAGGGTGTGGCAGGACAGATCGGGTATACCAAGAGCCGAAAATATAAAGGAGTGATGGACAAAGAAACTGGCACACCCGAGATTAGAAGCATATTGTCGGAATGAGTCCGAGGGACGGAAAGAGAGGACGTTTGATTATTCGTTAAGTCTTTAAACATACTAGTGAGAGCAGCGCACTGCCGCTCTAGCGAGGCAATACGCTAACTATTGCGCTCGACACTGCTTGCGATAGAGTTCAGCTGGTTAAGTTTCACTTTGATTTCCCTATTAGTCTGATTATAGTTTTCAGCTAGTGCGGAAAGCTTCACATTGATATCATTATTAGTTTGCTTTTGGTTCTCCATAAAAACAGAAATTTTCGCGTCCGATACTCTCATTTGATCTATCAGACGAAGCAGAAGCTCATTTGTTGAAGTATCTCCGCTAGTCAGGGACTGTGACTGTGACACCGTCTGCGTCTGCATGTGCAGGCCGGAACTGCTAAAAGCAGTCGTACCTATCGAATCGAATGACGGTGCAATAGTCTCTACAGTCGGTGTCAGAGGCGCACTCAAAGACGCGGATAAAGCTTTACAACAGGTGTCCGCATACTTAGAACCCGAATAAGATTTGATGCAGCCCGGATAAAATGCACGTTTACACTCGCATTCAACGGACGCGGTAGCAATAGATTTCTTGCATCTAGAACATGTGGGTGGCAAGGGATCCATATTATAAGAAAAATATAACCTTAACAAAGTTAGGCACAGCACCAACGCAAAACGCACGCAAGCCAACCGTTTCATGCAAAACTGAGAATAACAGCGGTCAATATGCCGAGTCAAATATTTTATAAAAAATATTCAAAGTAAGTGAATTCAAGTCCAGATGGATCACTACAATCATCACACAGCGACACTCAAGTAGCTAACACTCGTAGGCGGCAAACACACACTGTCAAAATCTGTTGACACTTCGCAGGTGATAAAAGCGAGGTTCCAAGGTGGACACCCGGTAGCTACAGGATCACGTGAAGCGCAGAGATAAAGCCGGGGCTTGGTAGCCAGACGAGCCACACGAAGAGAGACGGCAGGCAGAGATAGCGCATGCGCAGGAGAGGGACGGCCAATGGAGTAAGGACTGAGAGAACACTCCAAAATCCGCCGACAAGTCCAACCGGAAAAAGCCAGAAACACGCCAAATAAAAGCCAAATGGACATTGTCCACTGGAGGAAGGTGTCAAGAAAGTGCGCCCTTCACAATGAACTGCAAAAAGAAAGCCCCGAAGGGCAGAAACCAGCAGCAAATGTCGAAAAATGCGGAGCAAGGAAAAATACGTCTGCACGCTGTACTCACCAGAAAAGAGAGAGAGAGAGAGAGAGAGAGAGAGAGAGAGAGAAACGCGCGCATGCGAGCACGCATCCACGCATTACCGTCGGCATTAGATTACCCAATGTGCACCGCGGGGAAGTTGCGGGATCGGATTTGCAGATTATTTTGGCCCTGAAAAGGACCGTTTCATAATTACTTAATCATATAAGAGATGCTGGTAATAGGAACAATCAACAAGCTGAAGAAATAGGAGGAGTAGAATTGATTGATCTATTTTGAATAATTAATTATAAACATTGGGTAACACTAATGCCGACGGTAATGCGTGCGTGCGTGCGTGTAAACATACGTAGATAACAACGTTAAATAAATTGATATTTCCAATTTTTAACCCCACATATCGAAAACTGGCCATTTTCAGACCTAGCACCTATGAGCGCCTTTTAATTAGAATGTCATAAACTACAATATATATCAGTTTCAGCCAATTGACTGTACCCCCATTTCCATTTGTTTTGTGCGGGGTCCTTTTCATGTAAGCAATGTCGTTATCGTCATTGACCTCTCAGATCAGAAAATGTCACTTTCACACTTTTGATACAAGAGGCGCTTGTGTGCTATGGAACGCGCCCCAGATTATTTAGAAACCTGTCGACGAAATATAGTGGCATGATAGCATGAGCAGCGGTCACATTCGCATGCTTCTTGGATAACGTTCCGTTCCACACATAATATTTTATTTACGTTAATAATCATGTGCGTGCATTTTAACACAACTTACTACTGTATTTTAGGTATGAGAGTTAAATTTTCAACTTTTTAATGGTATATTTTTTTACGCCTTTTTGTGTCAAGTTTATATTTAGAAATAAATTTTTTATGTTTGTAGACATCATTTGATAAGGGTCTAAACCGAAGGCCGAAACGTCATGGGAATGCATTAATAATAAAAATTCCTTTGCCAATACTGTCGGGAGTGGCTCACTTGGACACAATACAATTGGACACAGTGCAGATGGACACATTGCAAATGGACACAAACTAATGTACACGGTTCAAATGGACACGATTTATTTGGACAGAAATTTTGTATGCCGTGAAGTTATATACCGCAAAGTTGTACATCGTAAAGTTGTACACCGTACATTTCTATACCCTTCTGTTTAGGGTACCCTTATCGACGGGGTGGGTGTGGGAGGGGGCCGAAGGCCCCCCTTGTACCCTCCTGTGTGTGTGTGTGTGTGTGTTTGTAGCCACGGTTACGGTGTAGAAATGTACGGTGTACAACTTTACGGTGTACAACTTTGCGGTGTACAACTTTACGGTGTATAAATGTACGGTGTACATTATTTTGTGTCCATTTGCAACGTGTTCATTTGCACTGTGTCCAATTGTACTGTGTCCAAATGAAAGCCACTTGTACTATCGACTTATGAATTTTTAGCAATTTGTCAAATCTTTTTGTCTTATCTAAGCTACATAATTTATCTCATTTTTATTTAGGTAATTTTTAATTATGTAACACTCCATATAATAGTTCTTAAAATTTGTTTCTAATATTTTTTTTTTATTTGATCTAACGTTTGAATATAATATATACTTTATTGAAATTAATCTGTGTTAGGTGGTATATGTTGGTCGTCTCTTAGTAACGGCCGTTGTAAGGAACTTTTGTCGCAAGGTGTCACGAGAGAAAATTGTTGCGCATCTAATGCAGCAGCAGCAACTGCCTATTCCGAGGAGGATCTTGATAGTGGAAGTCTCTTCTTCTGGAGAGTTCTTGGTGGAGGTGTACAGTGTCGACCTTGTCGAGGTACATAAACAAGTAAAACTCTTCATAATAATCAAATAATTGGTGCCAGGCTCATTTTTACGTAAAATTAATCCGCGCGCGCACAATTGTGTGTGTATGTGTGTGTAACCGCGCGCATATTCAATATCCATATTAAAAAGTTATAAGAATCACGATACTCTGAAAGACTTATATGGTTGCCTCAACCTTAGCAAGTGTAACTGCTAAATGAACATTACAACCATAATTTCACTATAATATATAAATAAATTATCAGATGATAATGACAGTATATTATCAAAAATATAATGGAATCTGTTCACACGCAGCAAATTTATAACAAAAACAGAGTAATTTATGGCGGAAATTCTACGCATTTTAGTAGTTTGGCAGTAGAAATCGAGTAGAATCTGTCACCAATCTATCATTAGATTAATTTATATTATATTTATATGAGTTATATCAGCAGACTATCGGAGTTTAATATAGGCAGAGTTGTCACTAATCTTTTTGTGTACAATAAAAATGAATTCATAGTACTGTACTATACAACTAAATCTTATAAATATCTTAACTGTACTATTTTTTCTGTAGACTATATTAGAGAAATAACAATAATCTCTTACTTGAGGTAATCATACATATATAAGAATAGTTTAACTAAATGTTATTTACCACATAAAAACTGGTTGTGAAATTCGTATAAATGGGCATATATTAACCCTTTTAGGGCGGGGGGTTGCTTGGAAAGAAAATTATAGTAACACATGTGTTCTAGGAGTTTCTGAATCTAAATCTGAACTTAGCTTTAAAAAATTTCTTAATTCAAGATGGCAGACGCAATATGGTGGATAAAAAATGATAAATAATGTAAATATTACTCGATTCCAGTGAAACATTGTTTACTTGAACAAATATATGGCGATAAACTTAATTCCTGCTGTTTTTTGTCTCCAAAATTGATTTGTTTTGAAGAGAAGATGAATGAATATCTCAATCAAAGTGATTTCCTCCATTTTCTATTACATTTTTCTATTTCTCCGGCAATAAAGCAATCGATAAAACGCGTTGTTTTTTTAGGAGATTCATTTAGCCTCCCATTTTTGGACATTTTTGTACTGGAGAAGTGTGTGTCCGTAAGTTACATTGACCAGAAGAGATAGTAATCCGACGGTGCCAAGTCTGGAAAGTACAGTGCCATTCTGGATGAAGCAGAATTTCACATTCGAGTTCTAGAAGTGTTTGCTTCACAGTTTTCGCAACATGCGATCAAGCGTTATCATGCAAAAGAATGACTTTGCGTCGATTGCTGGCTATGAATGGTCTTTTTTGTATCAACTCGTCACTTATTCGACATAATACTGTTAGTAGGGATCAGCTGTAACGATTTTATTTGGATGCAAAAGCTTGTAATACAGCATACTCTTTGGTCACATCAAATGCAAAGTAAGGTCTTATGCCCGTGAATATTTTTCTTCGGCGTTGAAGTGGATAGTTGGTCGAGGTCCGCCCCATTTTTTTCGTTTGGGATTATCAAAATAAATCTACTTTTCATCGCTGGTTAATACGCTACGAAAAACATACTTTTTTCTTTACTTGGCAAAAAACAGCTCGCGGTTTATTTTCAATCAATTGGAAAATCTCTTTAGCTTCGAGAAATTTAATCTGTAAGGACTAGCGCTCTCTAATAGCGAGCGGCAGGAATTAAGTTTACCATTTAATATATGCACAAAAATATTCAGATCTAGAAAAATATAAATTGATATGGTCAGATTTGACAATTTTTTCTTAGATAAATTTTATTAGAAATATTTATATTTAACCAGGATACGCTAAGCTTAGATGGAGATAATTCATATTTTATCATATTTAGGTAAATAGTCAGAGCCATTACTCTTTTACTTCCTTATTTTGATTTTTCTGAAACAATGCATGAGCACCAAAAGGTGTCTCCCGTGCTGAAAGGGTTAACAACTATATTTAATGTAATATCGACTTGAATTGGCATACATGTTTTTTTCCAAACGTAAAAAATATTATTGTAACAATTGTAATAGTTTTTCTCGTCTATTATTTACTCATTTGACCACATTATTTTAGATATTCGTAAATGTACATAGATACAAATTGTTTTTATTTGACAGAGAGTTGCACGGAAGTTAGGTGCGAAGAAGGAAAAAAGTGTGTGGTACGTAGAGGAAGACCGAGGTGCGTATGCAGTCCAGAGTGTAAAGCATCGCGTGGTGGTGGTGGACCAGTCTGTGGAACAGACGGCAAGAGTTATAGGAGCTTGTGTAGACTTAAAAAGCGAGCTTGCAAGAAAAACAGTCACGAACTCGCGGTTGCCTATAACGGTCACTGCCAAAGTATGTATAAATAAGTTAATAACCTCTCTATATTACTATGAAAACGTTTTACTTTGGACAAAATCACGAAATATTTAATCAAGAGACACGGTGATGGTTTGTACTAAGTAAATGTGCAACGCGACACTATAGACGAGAGGACGAGTATCTAACAAGTAAACCTAACCAAGTATTACATTCCGATTCTGATAAACTTTGAGTATTTTGTAATCTAACAAGGGAACTGACGGAAATGTCCCGTTACCTATTTAATGCGCTTTGGATATGTTGTAGAACATAAAAAAATATTAGACCCATATTTTTTTTTAGCGGCGTGTCTCGACGATTAGGGATTGAAACCATCCCTCGAAAATAACGCATTTTTTTGCTTTTGGCAAATATTTTTGAAAATATAAGGTTCATGAAAAAATGTTCTATACAAAAGTTTTATGGCATTTTATACTCTTTACAATGGTGTATTCATGTTTGCCAAAAACAAAGAAATGCGTTATTTTCAAGGGGTTGTTTCAACCCCTAAACGTCGATATACGCCGCTAAAAAAATATGGATCTAATATCTTCTTATGTTCTACAACATATTCAAAGCGCATTAAAATTGGTGAGGTATACTTCCGTCAGTTCCCTTGTAAGTGAAAATAAGAAACACGTACTTCTTATACGTGTGCCCATACGGCAAGAGAGTATTTTACCCCCTTAATGGACGTATTAGTATTTGTATAAAAAATACGTGAATCTTATTTTTACTTAGACTACAAAATACTCAAAGTTTATTAAAATTGGAGTGTAACACTTGGGTAGGTTTACTTGTGTGATTATCGGATCTTAATAACAGCTATCTCAAATTCTAAATAGATTTAATAGCTTGGATTTGACTTGCATAATAAAACTGATCTCATTATTTCTTTACATGCTTTACGAACGAAAATATTATGATGCAAAGTTCGAAATATAAATTTCTCATTTAAAAAACGTCATTGCCCTCAAATGTTATCCAGTACATAATTTTAACTAGATGGCTTTAAGACTTACTTGTGATAGTTTCCTATAAAATTTTGATATATACTGCATATTGATAAATTGCTCTTGTTTGTGATTTCTTTGTGAGAGATAATAAACGAATAAATAAATATCAAGTGATATCTATAAATTGTATGGATTAAGGGAATCTTAAAGCTAAGATCGAATTCCGGAGTTGGAGCGTCGCCTAACTGAAGGAATAAAAAATATCGATAATTCGTCACTTTTAATTCTGATTCCTGATTACCATCCAACTCAAGACAATATACATGTAGGGTACAGATGTAGACGTAATGTGGCGCTCTGTATATGAACAGCTGATTCACGAAAATCAATAATATCGATCCGCCAGCATAATCAACTAAAAAGAAAAATTTTCTCCCTCAAAAATGTAATAATAATGCTTACAATAATTATTTATATGACTGTGTACAATATGTGTATATGAATATATCAAAATTTTTTCATAAAATTATAAAGTGTTCATTTGAAATGGATTTGAAATCAATAAAAGATCAAAAAACTTTTATAGATATTACATGTTCTATTTATATATGCATAATAAATAAGTAATGAATATATAAAATAAAAAATATATTCACACAGTACATTTTAGGAACTATGATATTAAAACTTTTGAATGGAGAATAGAACGGATCCCTCCTGCAACCAATATATTTTTTTTATCTCTCTGTTATTTACAAATAAAATAATTTAATAATTAGTATTATTACACAATGAACGTTTCTGATTCTTATAATAACTGATATTGTTGAACAGATGCGTTCCTGGAATTTCAGTACTGTCAGAGAAGACGCTTCTAATTTTTACAATCATTAGTACTGTTAAATAGACGTTCCTAGCCGTTAGTTTACTAGTATCGTCAAAACAAACGCTTGTGATATTTTATAATTTTCATCAGAGGAGATATTTCTGATTTTTATAATAATCAATCCATTAGATATAGACGCTGCTAACATTTAGATTGTTAGTACCATCAGAACAAATGTTTCATTTATTGAGACAATTTTATTTACCATTTTATGTCAATATCTTTTTAAAATATAGTGCACATTTTTAAAATACATTTTTATTGTATTGGAAAAGATAATAATTTATTGCTTTTTATAATTTTGGAAGTATTGTCTCACATATTTTACATTCTTGGAATATTTTACGTTACAAGAATTACCTCTTAAAACTACAATTGTGGCAAAAACTGCAAAGTAAATATCACAACTTACATTATCAGGTTGTGTACTTTTTCAAAAATTTTATTATTATGTCTCATTTGTGGATATTGACTATGTATGCAAGACGTTTCTAAACTGGCGCGAGTTTTATTAATAACAAAACCTTTGTAACATTTTCAGAAAAAAATTCTAATACGAACATGTTGAGGATATAATAATTTTCAAATAGGAAGAATATTTAAAGATCATGAATGACAGGGGCTAGAATTTCGCACGCTCAGGGGGGTAGTGATAAAGATCGATAAACATCTTTTGATGTTAAACGCTCGTTATGCTAAGCAAATAATATTCAAAGAAAGTCAATAATCGGGCTAATATAAGGCAAAGATAAAAATTTTTTAATCTTTATTGTTACGCACGTACACGCACCGGCAGAAATGGTGTCCCTCGGAGTCCAGCGCGGTGATCACCCACATACACGAAGCGCCGTACGTGTTACTAGGCGTGTGGTAAAATAGAGACGCGGAGGAGCAAAAAAAGTGGGGATCGCGCCGCTGTTGCATCCTTTACCAACGCCACACGCTCAAGAAGGATAGAGTTATGATGAGAAGACGTGATACCGATTCGCTGGTGTCCATATCTGTTTCAATACTAATGACGTCTTTCGCTTGAGTGCGAGTGAAACGGATATTGGACACCAGCGAATCGGTATCAGGTCTTCTCACTCATCATAACTCTATCCTTCTTGAGTGTGTGGCGTTGGGGAAGGATGCAACACCGGCGCAATCTCCAAATTTTATGCCGAGGGACACCATTTCTGCCGATGCGTGTACATGATGAGATAAATATAAAATTAAAGCATTAAAAAATTATTGAAAAGTTGCGAAACGTTTCGACTTTACTCAATCATTTTCAATCGCATAAGATGTAATAAAATTAACAAGAAAAAGTAAATACAATAAAAAGAGAAGAAAAACGCAAAAAACGCAAGAGTAACATCAAGTAAGAAAATAAACAACGCAAAAAGTATTTCAAAAATTGTAGAATGATATATAAATTGGAACGTTAAATACAATGGTCATATGTCGAGTTATTAAATAAGCTAAGTCAGATTGTAAGTAAGATCAAACATATTGTTAACCCTTCGTCTGTACACTTATTTTCACTAATACGGTCTGTACACTGACCCCTTTTCGTCCTGTCCCTTTTTTAAAATGTTAAATACATGCAAAAAATCTGAAAAAAATCCTAATTACTTTTGAGTAACTACATTTTAAATTTCAATTGTTATTTTGGTCATTTATTAAAAAGTTTTTTTACAATAACATTTTAAATGTCTCGAGATTGACAAAAATTGGAATTTTGTGAAATATTCATAACTTAATAACAAATTATTATTAAGAAAAACTATTATAAGGTTTTTTAGATTAAGGTATGATCTTTCACAAAAAATTTGTTTTATATGTGTCGGTTGCAAAAAGTATAATTATTTGCATGATTGAAAATAAGGTATTTTTCGGGTAATGGAAATATAATAAAATAACAATTTTTAAAAATTATAGTACATATTATAAAAAAATTCAGATATAATGGAAAATAATCAAAATTGAAGAAATTATAATACCGTATATCTGAGTCTGCCGCTCTCGAAGAAAATAACGAATCTACTCTGAAGTCTTAGTGAAGCCATTGTGATTTGCCTTTATAAACTTAAAAAAGCAAATTATGCTTGTAACTCAAGTAAAAACATCATAAAAATAACAAAACAATTAAGAAAAATATAAAAATCAAATATTTCTTACCGTCACGAAATACATACATGGTCTGTACACTGGGTCTTTTTGGGAACACTTGTAAACTTTACACGCTTTGTCAACAACAAGCGCCGGGTCGAAGCGTCCTTCCGGGTATGAGTACCTGCTGTTACTAAATTTTTTTAGGGAGGGGAGCCAAGCTCCGATTATCAACAATCTTATGGCTACACAAGTGAAAAATTTCGCTTGTTCCCTTTTGGGGTCAATGTACAGACGGAGGGTTAAGTTCATAAACCTTGAGTCCGAAATTACGTTCCTTGTGTAAACAATAACATGTGCAGAAACCGATACAAAGTGGAACCGGGACGTCAGGCGAAGTAAAATTATTAAATTGATAATGTAAGTCGACTTTCTGGCAAAAATCGTTTATTATTTATACAACGTTTCGACCATTAATTTTGGTCCCCCTCAGATAAGGTACAATCTTTCGTTACGACATAATAATTTTCTAAATACGGACCAACGAATTATAAAGCTCATTCTAAAATAAATACAAAATGATGTAGTGTGACACATAACGTCAAATTTAATAACAGCACGTTGCAATAAATACAGATTATAAGAAAATTTATAGAATTACAATGTTAGAATATTCAAACTTACATGTCAATGTCCATGGATCAAATGTACAATATAAGTTACGTTTGAATAAAAGTTAAAACGGTTGTGGCGGCACGCGCGCGCTACAGCGCGACGCGCGCGCACGCACACAGCGTCTGCGGCCGGGTCAGCGGTCCCGGCGAACGCGAGTAGTGCGCGCGGCCGCTACTAGGTGAGAGCGTCCCTTCTCAGAAGTCAAGTAACAACGCTTGACTCACATAAGGAGACCACCCACGGCGAGAGTTCAACCTCATACGCTTCGTATAGTGAGCTCTATCTCCGGGCCTATACAAGCCATAACTCTTTTTTGGCAAAGCGTCTCAGGGCCTTGGCATCTGAGATTCAATCCAAACGAGCTCGTGGTCTTCCAAAGTCTCCTCCAGGAGACTCTCATCATCGACATCTTGCCTCGCTGCAGACGGCCAGTCCACCATGGTCCTCGGACCAATCCGGTGCACCTAGGCCTTAAGAAAAAGATTCAAGAGCCTGAGAAGCCCGACGGCGAAGAAGCCTCCGTTCAGTGGTGATTCATCAGGATCGCGATTTCACCGGAGAAGCCGAAGGATCCGCGGTTCGAACCTAGGGACCCAAGTCGCTTCCCCCGGGTAACCAGGGCAACACAGACCGTAGGACGCGGGGCCATCACTCGGTCAACGCAGACCACAACTTCTTGTTCTTCGGTAACAATCAATCGGCCTATGCAGATTACTATTGCTAGGTCACGGATTGTGTTAGATCAAATGACACGGGGTACACAGACGACGCCAGAGACGACCGTTGAATCTTCCGACATACCTAAGACGCCACGTTCGCTTCTTTGAACACCAGGGAAGCATCTCCCTCGCTCCGTGATCGAGAAGAAGAGAAAGATCTTCAGGGAACTCTTCGGGAGTGATAGTAACTAACCAGTTCTAACCTCCTTCAGGCGGGAGTGGCTCACTTGGACACAGTACAATTGGACACAGTGCAGATGGACACGTTGCAAATGGATACAAACTAATGTACACGGTTCAAATGGACACGGTTTATTTGGACACAAGAATTTTGTACACTGTAAAGTTGTACACCGTACATTTCTATACCCTTCTGTTTAGGGCACCTTTACTGACCGGGTGTCGAAGGTCCCTCTTGAACCCCCCCCCCCCCGTGTGTGTGTGTGTATTTGTGGCCACTGTTACGGTGTAGAAATGTACGGTGTACAACTTTGTGGGTGCGGGAAAGGGAAAGCCCTTGCACCCCCCTCCCGTGTGTGTGTGTAAAGCATTCTCTGCACCACATGGATTTGCGACTGTGCGCATTTGGTCTGTACGTATTTGTTACTGTGTCCGTTTCGCACTGTGCGCATTTGTTACTGTGACCGTTTCGCACTGTGCGCATTTGTTACTGTGTCCATTTTGCAAAGTGCGCATTTGTTACTGTGTCCGTTTCGCAATGTGCGCATTTGTTTGTTACTGTGTCCGTTTCACTCAGCCTACTGTGTCCGTTTATTAATGTGCGCATTTGGGACTCACTCCATAAGGAGACCACCCACGGCGAGAGTTCAGCCTATACAAGCAATAACCCTTTTTTGACGAAGCACCTCAGGGCCTTGGCATCTGAGATTCGATCGAAGTGAGCTTGTGGTCTTCCAAAGTCTTCTTCGGGAGACTCTCATTATCGATATCCTGCCTCGCTGCAGACGGCTGGTCCACCGTGGTCCTCGTACCAATCCGGTGCACTCGAGCATCAAGAAGAAGATTCCGGAGCCTGAGAAGCCTGACGCGAAAGAGGTCTCCGTTCAGTGGCGACTCATCTGGATCGCGGTCTCACAGGAGAAGCTGAAGAATCCGCGGCTCCAACCTAGGAACCCTCGTCGCTTTCCCCTGGTCACCAGGGCAACACAGACCGTAGGACGCGGGGCCACCACTCGGTCGACGCAGACCACAACTTCTGGTCCTTCGGTAACAATCAATTGGCCTATTATTGCCGAGTCACGGATTGTGTCAGACCAAACGACACGGGATACACAGATGACGACAGAGATGACAGTTGAATCTTCCGACATATCTAAGACGCCACGTTCGCTTTCTTGCACACCAGGGAAGCATCTCCCTCGCTCCGTGCTCGAGAAGAAGAGGTAGATCTTCAGGGAACTCTTCGGGAGTGACAGCGACTAACCAGTCTTAACCTCCTTCGGGCACTTACGCGTGCCACCTAATCCTTCCAAACAAACAACCGTCGAGGCAGATAAGCCTGCGGTAGACGACTGCACACTAACATATTTACAGCTGTACACCAAAGATCAAATATACAAACACGTATTATTATTATTTAAGGGGGCCTTCTGATTACTTCACCACCAATCCTAACCCTACAACGATACAACAAATTGTTAAGGAACATGATGTAAATTGCGTCAAGCTAGTAGCAAGTTTTCAAAGTGACTAAGAGCAAAACAAGAAGTCATAAGTATATATGTACATGAAAATAAATATTGGGCCAACATTATTATTCTGTTGTACGGAGTGTTTAAATATTCCGTATTTTTCTGAAGATTATTGTTCTTTTTTATAGAAAACGTTTTGGCTATTTCACGTTTTTTCTTATTTTTCTCTATATGCAATACTCGCGGGGTTTGCCAGTCAAAATCATGATTTGTAAAGCTCTATGCTTGCTCACAACTGAGTGTTCACTCTCGGTTTTTCTTATGTCGCTCATATGCTCTTTCAATCGTGTCTCTAACTGGCGTTTTGTTTGACCGATGTAGGATAAACTGCAACCATTGTACCTTAAATGATAAACGACATTTGTTCTTTTCAAATTGTCAAGCTTGTCATTTCCTTTTTTAATAATACTATCAAGTTTTTTTTGAACCGTGAATAATATGCTAATACCCATTTTTTTCAGGTGATGACTAATACCATTAGTGATGCCTTTGCTGTAAGGCAGTGTTAAACTTTTTTTCATGTCAAAGGTCAAGTTTTCACATTGTCGAGCTAACGTTTGAAGAGAGTGTGCGATTTTTTAATGCTTTAATCCGTCTATTAATACCCACATAGAAATGAAACCTCCAGTAGACGTCTAATGGACGTCTGCCATGGAAGTTTAAACTTTCAGTGGACGTCCATTAGACGTCCAATATAGAGCCATTAGAAATCCACAGTTCCGCACTGTGGACGTCTATTAGACCTTCAATAGAGGTCGTCAAAGAGATTTATTAGACGTTGTGTGGATCATTAACAGAGGCTTCACGGAGCCTCGATGGATGACTTACGGACGTTTCGTGGATCATTAATAGAGGCTTCACGGAGCCTCGATGGATGATTGACAAAATAAAAATTTAAAATAAAAATTTTATTTTTTTAAATTATTTTTATCAACAGTACATACTAAATTTAGGACAAATTTTTATTAATTAATTAAATTTAAATTATATTATTTTATTTTATTCTTACTTGCCTCTGGTTTTGACCCCGGGACCTTAGGATTACAAACCTTGTACTCTATCTGCTATGCCAATTTGATTCATCGATATGGGTACTTGTTATTGTCTACATATATTACATATATGTTATAAACTGACGCAATTATATTATTTTTTATAAAAGAAATTAAATTTTGCAAAACATATTAAAAATAAATAGCATTAATTTATTTATTTATTAATTTCATTGTTAAATTTATCTTTTTCCATAACCTTAATAATTTGATAAACCTTAATAATTTGGAAATTGCGATCTATTTAGCATTAATACTTTGAAGCATTCAAATGGTTAATTAGATAATTTTAACTATATAGATCATATATTCTAAGAAAAATTGAATAGTACATTTATTATTCTGTTTTTGTATTCAGTACATGATAAATTTAGATTTTGTACATTTTTTTGTGCGCAGTAATTGTAGACAAACCGTTATTTTTCTTTATGATAATTTTTTTTAATATTAAATGGATCTCTCATTCAAGATGCTATAGTGTTGTCTGATTTCTGAGTCAACTACGACGCGCATGGACGGCTCAAAAATCGGACAGCATTGTGATATCTTTTATAAGATATTAAGCTGATATCATTTAGCTGTGATATCATAAGGATAACATTTTTAAGAAACTTAAATGAAACTCTTCCATGAGATATCTCAAAGACCTCTCTTAGTAGACGTCTCTGATAAATGTTACCATTTGGACATCATTTTCAAAATATCTAAGTGTTTTCTTAAAAAAGTTCTCTTAAAGTTTTCATTCTGATAAGCGTGTTGTCTGGGTAACTTCTATTATGAAAATAAATGTTCCATACAGCTATGGAAGTTTAATGGATCCTTAATGGATGTCTGTCTAACTTCCATCATGGAAATAATGTTCCATAGAACTATGGAAGTTTAGTGGATCCCTAATAGACGTCCATCTAACTTCCACTGTGGAAGAAAACATCCAATGGAGCTATGGATGTTTAATGGATCCCTAATGGATGTCTATCTAACTTCCACCATGGAGGTAAACCTCCAATGGAGCTATGGAAGTTTACTGGATCCCTAATGGACGTTTACCTAACTTCCGCCATGGAGGTAAATCTCCAATGGAGTTAAGGAAGTTTACTAGATCTCTAATGGACGTCCATCTGACTTCCACCATGGACATAGACGTCCCATGGATCTATGGAGGTTTAATGGACGTCCATTGGACATCCACTGGATGCCAATTTCTATGTGGGTATATTTGTTGATGACTTCGTCAGGATGGCAGATATTTTTTAAAATATTGTTTAACGTAATATTTGTTGTATGAAATTTTTCGTCGGATTATAAAATTTCTCTGTCGACAAAGTTAATTATGGTATTAGTCTTATATCGAAATGGGTGGTTAGAAAAGTAATTTACATAATGGCCCGAAAACGTGGGCTTACGGTACCAATTTGTTAGCATTTTTTTATCTTCACGAATGACTATGGTGTCCAAAAAAGGTATCGTTCCGTTGATTTTAATATGTATATATAATGTTAATATCAATATAAAAAATAAAAAGTAGATATTGTAAAAGGCTTACGTGTTTAGTTAATTGGTAAAAGAATGAAAAGCACAAGATTTAAAAAACTATATCGCCAATTATATTACAGATGTACAAGGAACGACAGTCAAATGGAAAATGAACTCCCGACAACGAATTAGGCTTATATGTAGATGTTATATGTTTATATTAGCAAGATTATGGAGTAACCAAAAATAAGAAGTGTCGAAAGACTCAATAACATCTTTGTTCAATAAATTATTGAACAAATATGCCATAAGAGTTTCATTAAGAAACCAATTTTGTTTATTTATAATATATTTGTTATGAAATAAAAATGAATTTGTTATAAAAACAATTCAAAACGTTTTCATTAAAACTTCAATATGGATGTATTATCCCTTACGGAAAAAACACTCTAATTTTAAAAGTTTACACTCAAAATTGAGTGTTAATACTCGATTTTGAAAGTTTACTCCCAAATTCAGGTGTATACGCTCAAATCTTGAATATTTACACTAAAGATTGAGTGTTTATACTCGAACATTGAGTGTGTACACTCAATGATTGAGTGTTCATACCAAAGTTTGGATTTAAATATTGAATATTTGAAAATATACTTTCAACACTTGAGTATGACACTCAATAAATGAGTGTATATTTCCAACATAAAGTGTGAACACTGAAACATTGGGGATGTACATTCAATATCTATCGGCTGAAGGTATACATTTAATATTGAGTGTGCACTCTCAAATATTGGATTAGAAAATATTAAATAAAAACAAAAGCAAAAAAAGCAAATTTAACCGAGATTAAAGTTAATCTGTATTGGTAAAAATGGGCATAAGACGAATATCTAAAATAAACATTCAATTAGAGTGTTCAGCTGACTTTGAGTATTACTTTGTTTTAGTATTATATTTTAGTATTAGTATTATAATTTGAGTATTACTTTCAACTTGGATGTTTGCCATCTAATTGAGTGTTAATTTTAGTGTTATTCTTAAATTTAGGATTAACACTGAAATTAACAATTGATTAGATGGCGAACATCCAAGTTGAGAGTAACATTGTAATTAAAAGTAAATTAAAAAGCAAAGACCAAAGATGAGCGTTTACACTGAATTGAGTTTATCCCTTGTCCCAAATTATACTTAACTTGAGTATTTTTTTAAGTATTATTTGTAGTGTTTTTTCCGTAAGGGATGTTTTGGCATTTATATTTTTTTCGGTAATTTAGTTTAGGGGACCGCGCCGATGACCTTGACCTTGACATATGCTGTCAAGGACATGATCCTGAGTAACTTTCCTTATAACTTAATCGGCGGTCACCTTTACGGAAAAAACACTCTAATTTTGAGAGTTTACACTCAAAATTGAGTGTTAATACTCGATTTTGGGAGTTTACTCCCAAATTTACGTGTATACGCTCAAATCTTGAGTATTTACACTAAAGATTGAGTGTTTATCCTCGAACATTGATTGTGTACACCCAATGATTGAGCGTTCATACTAAAGTTTGGATTTAAATACTGAATATTTAAAAGTATACTCTCAACATTTGGATATAACACACAATAAATGAGTGTATACTTCCAACATAAAGTGTGAATACTGAAACGTTGGAGATGTACACTCAACATCTATCGGTTGAAGGTATACACTTAATATTGAGTGTGCACTCTCAAACTGGATTAGAAAATATTAAATAAAAACAAAAGCAAAAAAGCAAGTTTAACCGAGATTAAAATTAATCTGCATTGGTAGAAATGGACATAAAACGAATATCTAAAATAAACATTCAATTAGAGTGTTCAGCTGGCTTTGAGTATTAATTTGAGTATTACTTTCAACTTGGATGTTTGCCATCTAATTGAGTGTTAATTTCAGTGTTATTCTTAAATTTAGGATTAACATTGAAATTAACACTTAATTAGATGGCGAACATTCAAGTTAAAAGTAATAACACTTTAATTAAAAGTAAATTAAAGAGCGAACACTCAAGTTGAGTGTTTACCCCTTGTCCCAAATTATACTCAACTTGAGTATTTTTTTAAGTGCTATTTTTATTGTTTTTTTCGTAAGGGCATTGTTTGTTAAAAAGTTACTTAAAAAAAATTTTATAAATATTATGCATGATATCTCTGCTTTACTTAAAGTCGTAAACCCATGTGGTGCAAAGAACCCGCCCTTACGGAAAAAAACACTAAAAATAACACTTAAACAAATACTCAAGTTGAGTATAATTTGGGACAAGTGGTAAAATTCAGTGTAAACACTCAACTTGAGTGTTCGCTTTTTAATTTACTTTTAATTAGAGTGTTATTACTCTCAACTTGAATGTTCGCCATCTAATTGAGTGTTAATTTCAATGTTAATTCTAAATTTAAGAATAACACTGAAATTAACATTAAATTAGATGGCAAACATCCAAGTTGAAAGTAATATTTAAATTAATACTCAAAGCCAGCTAAACACTCTATAGTTGAATGTTTATTTTAGATATTCGTTTTATGTCCATTTTTACCAATGCAGATTAATTTTAATTTCGGTTAAACTTGCTTTTCTTACTTTTGTTTTTATTTACCATTTTCTAATCCAATGTTTGAAAGTGCACACTCAATATTAAGTGTATACCTTCAACCGATAGATGTTGAGTGTACATCCCCAACGTTTCAGTGTTCACACTTTATGTTGGAAGTATACACTCATTTATTGAGTGTCATATCCAAATGTTGAGAGTATATTTTCAAATATTCAATATTTAAATCCAAACTTTGGTATGAACACTCAATCATTGAGTGTACACACTCAATGTTCGAGTATAAACACTCAATCTTTAGTGTAAATACTCAAGATTTAAACGTATACATCTAAATTTGGGAGTAATCTCCCAAAATTTAGTATTAACACTCAATTTTGAGTGTAAACTCTCAAAATTAGAGTGTTTTTCCGTAAGGGCGTGAGCGGGGTACAAAGGGAGGACGAAGTCCTCTCCCTACATTCTCGCATTAATTTTTATAAAGCACGCATAAATTAATAGATTTTCGGTAAAAATGCCGAATAAGGGATCTACCCCCAGTGACTTTGACCTTGACATATGTTGTCAAGATCATGACTCTGAGTAATGTATAAAAAATTTTAGCCGTCGCTGATTGTTTATTATAAAGTCAACACAAGAAGTTTTATGAATTACATGTAATTTTACAAGACTACATGTTTATAACAATCACGTTTTGCATGAAAAAATGTGAAGTTACATAGTATAAAGAATGCGGGACAGGGGTTCGGATCCTCCCTCTGCAACCCCTTCAATTATTTTTCCTAACTCTAACCCAACTAATTTTATGTCGCTATTTGGATAATACAAAAACATTAGAAATGAACAACGTGGATCTTGTTTGGAAAGTCGCAAACCCATGTGGTACAGTAGCGTTTATTAATATTACGGTAAAAGTGCCGAATGGGTTTGCGACTTTTCACGCCAAACAAGATCCACGATATTCCAAGATATTCGTTTCCAATGTTTCACATTATCTAAATAGCGATATAAAATTGGTTGAGTTAAAGTTAGGAAAAATTACGGAGAAGGGGTACAGGGGCCCTTCACCCACCCACACGTTTCTTTTTGCCCCCCCCCCCCGTGTGTGTGTGTGTGTGTGTGTGTGTTGTTCTATTCTACAGAAATATTTTTCAAATTTCTTTTGTTAATATTAATAACTTTTTAACGACTAATGACCGCCGATTAAGTTATAAGGAAATGTTATTGAGGGTCATGTCCTTGATAACATATGTCAAGGTCAAGGTCATCGGCGCGGTGTCCCTTTAACTAAATAATTTCCTTTTTTTTATAAAAAAACATTAAGAGGATGCTAAAGCCGTGTGTTTTACCGACATTCTGTTAAAGACTGGATAGCGAACAAAGCAGAGAGCGGAATCCAAGTAGTAATACTTACTTAAAATAAACATATGTGTAAACGAAAAAAAAAACATATTCTTGTGCCCCTGGTTACAGGACGCAGTGCGGAATCACTGCCGGAGTTTCGGGCTCAAGATGATTAGTGATAAGAGTTATAAAGTGGCGGGATCACTACCGAGAGTTGTAAAAAAGATATATATTTGATGCAAACACTTATACACTTTACAAGTGATACTTAATAAAGGGAGTGTCCGAAATGGCCACACATAAATTTCATCACGTTCGAAATGGTCACGTTCGAAATGACCACGTTCGAAATGACCATGGGATATATTGCACAAAGTTCGATTTGCCCATGTTCGAAACGACCACGTCCGAAACGGTCACGTCCGAAATGGCCGAATATTCCGAATAACCACGTTCGGAATGGCCACGTTCGGAATGATCACGGGATATATTGCAGTTTGATTTGCCCACGTTCGAAACAGCCACGTTCGGAATGTCGCTAACCCATGTACATTGTATTGGAAATCTGCAAACACATGTGAAATTTACATTCTTTGCAATGTACATCGGTTAGCGCGCATTGTTTGCATGGCTTGTCCTAGACAGACCATGCGCTTTTGGCCAAGAAGCATGAGTATATGACTGTTGCGCATGCTCAAGTAAAACATACGTGGCCATTTCGAACGTGACCATTCCGAACGTGGCCATTTTGGATGTGGCCGTTTCGGACGTGGTTGTTTCGAACGTAGGCCACCTCGAAAATGCAAAACTCTTTGCAACGGCTTGAAATTGATCACTCTTGAGTGGTCAATTTCAAACTGCAAAGATTTTCGCATTCTAATAAATAATATTGTTAAATAAGCTGCATATTTCATTATAGATTGTTGCCACCATATTTATCCGCCATGTTGGATTTTTTCCCAAACAACCAGATTGGATTAAAAGTATACATCAACACAAAGATTTTTAAACCTCAAACATTTTTTTTTGGTTGCAAGAAATTGTGTACAGAGTCTTGTCCCAGTTGACGTGGAACGTTCTATATACATTCCTCATAACAATTAAAGGAAAACCTAAATTTTCTTAAAAAATAGGCAAAATTCAATCAGATGTAACTTCGTTAAAAATGAACGAAATTTAAATTTTCAAAAATTATTTTAAAGGTTGAATTCTCTACTTTTGAAAGCTGACCGTCATTAAAATGTTTCTGTAAGTTTGACAATTTTACCTGCAGAAAACTGCAAACTGAATCAAATGCAAAATTTTTATCTCACTTTGTCAGTCTGTCATGTCTCTAAAAAAATTTTACGAGAATTCTAACCTTCTTAACATGAAAACTTGAAGTTTTCTCTAAAAAATCTTTTTTTAAATTTGTCTACAATTTTTTATTAGTGAGTTACCTTCGATTAAATAAAAAGTGAGCACTTTGAATTTGATTGCTCATAACTCCGTTAAAAATCATCATACCGCAATGAGTAAAAAAGATTCTTAAAGCTGAAACTCTATCAAACGGAATAGTAGTCAAATTTTTTAAACAAGGATTGAAATAAGCCACTAATGGATAAAGATAATGTAAAAATTATTGATTTTTTTTTGTATTTTTGTTTAACGCAAAAAATAATTGCATGAAATAATAATAAAAATTTGTTCCTTACGTTTTGTTATATCTCGAAGTACACTGAATTGGGCAAAAAATCGCCGAATAACTATGAGCATTTTTTCATAGTGGTCACTATGTTTTTATTGAACAAAATGTATAAAAACTTGTAAAATTACATAATTTCAGTAAGAAAAATGGAAAATAAAGTTAATTAATGTTTAAAAAATTGGTTTTTAGTACACTGACGCCACATTGATCGTTATTATTCGTAAGTGTCTATAAGAGAAAAAGAAACATTCTTTAATTTTTTTCAACAAATTCGAAAAAAACTGTCAAAGTTTGAAGATATCAGTAAAAATGTAGAAGTCTATCAAGTCTATTACACAGACATCTGCTGGACGGTATTGCGGCAAGTATGGCTTGCGCTAACGGAAAACTTTGCGAGCGCTGGCAGACCACACGTGAATTGCGAAACTTGTCGCTAGGTCACGTTTTGCATTACGTTTTCCCGTAAGTCAAATCATTTCAACTACAGTACTAAAGCCGCACACTCTTATTCAGATTCGCATACTGTTATTTATGATATGATAAGCTTACAGTATGGATTTTATATGATTATTTCACTACTCTAGCGATTTATTACATTGTTACAGCAGACTCCACGATTTCCCTTCGTCAGAGAAACAAATAACTTACAAAAGAAATTCCGTTTCAACGGTCCGATAATTTTTTATGCGTCTAGGATTAGTCTGTTAGAAACGTGACGACAAACATGGATGGATGAAACGACCAAGTTGATAATTTCAACTCCTTTTGAATATCGAGTCAACAAACAATAAATTCTGAAGGTAGAAATACAAAAACAAACTTGGGTTCGAAGCAAGGTTTCACGTTTCCTCACAAAAAAATGCGCAATAAAGAATCTAAACATTAGCCACATAAGTAACTGTTTCTTCCATCTGCAAACCGTATCACGTCTAGCACAATAAAGAATTATTTATCTTTTAAACCCAAAGGGAAGATAACCTACACGATAAGTCGGATCCCTTCGATAAAATTAAAGGAATGTGGGAGAAAACAGAGAAATTTTCGACTCAACGTATGATTAGTCAAAAGGGAAAAAATATTTCTCTAATAAGAAACTTTAGAATTTACCCACCACACAATCCTGAAAAAGAGTTCTACCAGTTAAAATATTTGAACCACCTACATCTGGATCCTCCCTCTGTAAGACTCTGTATATACCAAATCTTGAAGAGGAGTAGTTAGTTACCAAACAGTTACCTAGCAGTTAGCAGTTAGTTACCCGGCGGTTAATTACCCAGTTAGTGAGTTAGTTAGTTATTTAAAAAATATAATCAGGTAGAATCAGTGCGCGAATAAACTTTAGAATAAACGTTCCAATCAAGAAATCTATTCGATTCCAACAGATTTGTTTGAGAACCAATAATGAGTAAGTCCTACAATCACAATTTCTTTCTTTTGTTTTTACGTTACTCATCTACTCCTTTCCGTTTTAAGTCTTCAAAAGCCGCTCCTATAAGTAAGTCCCACGATCACATCTACTCCCTTCTGTTTTAATTCTTTAAGACATACTCCTATTATTTATAAATAATTCCCTCTTAGAGTTTCTCGTGCCCCTTCTTTCCACGGTTCGCGGATTCCGAGCCTACCGTTCGAAAGTCCGGCCAGGCGTCCCGGTTCGCGGATTCCGAGCCTACTGTTCGAGAGTCCGGCCAGGCGTCCCGGTTTGCGGATTCCGAGCCTACCGTTCGAGAGTCCAGCTGGCCATTCCGATGCATCGCGATGGGCGGATTCCGCCTCTAGTGTTCGAGAGTCCGAACAACAATTCACGGTTTCAGATTTCAATTTTTAAGAGTCTGCACTTTCCTCACCTCTTCTCCCCGAATTACTTAAAACATAATGTCACTCACAAGCAAAGAATTGCCCATTAATTTTACACAACCGAAATTTATATTAATAACCCTTTGTGTATTTTTTTTTAAACTTTATTAACTTTTTGTTAAACTTTAAAACCTTTGTAAACACAACCGAAATCTATGTTTATAACCCTTTGCGTATTTGAAAACTTTAATAATCCTTTGTGTATTTTTAAACTTTGTAAACTCTTGCGAAATCTATTTAATAACCATTCATGAAACTTAATCTTTGTAAATTCATAGCTAACAATTATGTTAAACATTGACTTCAGCGACTATTTATATTCTTATAACACTTGGAAGATTTAGAATAAATAGTTTGTTATTTTTTTTAATTTATTACATAAATTTCATCATTTATTTCAATTAATAACGATCACACCTGGCCCCTCCCGAACAAAGATAGCATTTAGTGCGATCCTGAGTTAAGGTGATTTAATTCGTTGACTCAAAACTTGGACAGACGGACGCACGACTCAAAAACGGGTTATAACGAGCTTACCGGAACGCTGACCCACATTTTTCAGTCGCAAAAGGTGCGTTCGACCCGAAGCATCTACCCTTTCATAATTTGTGTGCCTACGGGAATTCTATGTTTTGTTACGTCCTTCCCTGCCTTACCTGTTCTCCCCGAAATATTCTTCCTCCCAGGTAGCAAGGTGACGTCTAATTGACGGCATTTCTTGGTCATTTTATGACGAACCAGACGTCATAATGTCGAGATAAAATGACGTCTAAATGTCGTAAAACTGACGTACATTTGTCTCATCTTAACGACGTCATATATTGACGTCAAAAATACGTCATCATTTTCATATTATTGACGTCATTTTCAAGAAGCTAGTATCGTACATTTGACGGTATTTTATTGTTATTTTTATGACAAAACATAGGTTTTTAGATTACAATTAATAAAGACGACATTTTAACGTCATTTTTATGACTATCCCAGGTAGTAAAAGCCGTTATTTTGACGTTTTAGAAAATATTTCGGGTACATGTCCTATATATGCAGTACTTGCATTATGAAAATATCGAAATAACATAATTATAATGTAAAAAAAAATCTACGTTGTTTCTCAACAAGCATCACGACCCACCACACCATAGTCACATTTGGAATTGCCTAACTTCCGCGGTCACCCATCCAACTCTGAACCGCCGTCGACGTTGCTTGACTTCGAAGATCGTACGCTACCTAGCCCTTTGTGATGATCCATGAACACTTGATGATCATGAATACATATTTGTTATAGATCAGTTCAATAGATGCGAGAAACATGAAACTTGTAGTTAACTAATATTTTTATAAATAAATATAAATTTACAGTTTTTTTCCTGATTTTTACATATGCAAAATAACATGTGGAATAACTTATAGAAATATGTTTTTGCTCTGTTTTTTTGATAAAGCTAAATTATACCTCAGACAAAACGCAATATTTATAAAATATTTATAAAATATTTATAATATTTATTTAAATATTTTATAAATATTTATCCAAATATTTTATAAATATTTTTGTGGTCTTAGATTTGACAAATCATAAAGATTTATCATAAATATTATAAAAATATTTATGAAATATTTATAAATATTTACAAAATATTACTTATACAAATCTTTATCTTTTATTTACCATAAATATTATATAAAATATTTAATCTATATTTTAATATGTTGAATAAAGATTTTTTTCTTCGTATATATAAAATATGTGTAAAATATTTATATAATATTTTGAAAAAATAAATATTAATAAATATTAATAAATATTTATCATAAATATTATGTGCTGCCTGGGGATGATTCTAAAATATTGATAGTATTAATTATATAAAATATTATATTAATTTTAATAATGTTGTTTATTAACCAATCTTTAAATAATGATAGTTATAGGTAGCAAGGTGTCGTCCACTAGACCTCAATGATTTGTCATTTGAGGTCAAATCGTCAATTATTACAAAGAATTATAATTAACGTCAGTAATTAGTCACTAATAAAATCTTATTAATACGTCGTAAAATGATCAATTAACTGATATTATTAATTAGTCAAGAATATGACGTCGGAAATACGTTGTAGGATGGATAAATGACTGACGTAATTAATAGGTCAAAAAATGACGTTACTATTACGTCTTAATTTGGTAACATGACGTCTGCGACCTTAAATGACAAATTATTGACGTCGTATTAACGTCACCTTGCTACCTGGGCTACTAAATAAATAGAGATAAATCCTATAAAGCTGGACGTAACAGTATTAATTAACGGTTTTTTAAATAACTTTATTTTTAATTTCATAAATTTTACCTATTACAGTTTTCTATTTCTTTTATTTTATTTTTCATTATTATCTTATTAAAGTTATTTTATATCTTTCTTTATTTATTATAAAATATCTCTGCGTCATTAATCGGAAGCGGATTGTGCTTGTATCTCTTTCAGAAGAAAATTATAGTCAGCAATATATATTGCCAATAATTTCGGAATAAGTCTGTCATTAACTGTTGACAAAGCAACTTTATTTCTGACAAAAAATTTCACCATGCAAATATTATGTTGGTAAAAAATATTTTAAAAAATAACTATTTTCCCGACGATGTCATTAATAGCACATTAATCCGCCTAGATGCGCACAGTAATAAACGGACACAGAAGGCTGAGTGAAACGGACACAGACCAAATGCGCGCGGATCAGATGCACACGGATCAAATGCGCACAGACCAAACGGATACAGTAACTAACAAACTTACCACATGGGTTGCGACTTTTCGGGCACCTCTACCGACGGGGTGGGTGCGGGAGGGGAGGGGCGAAGCACCCCCTTGTACCACCGTGTGTGTGTGTGCGTGTGCGTGTGCGTGCGTGCGTGCGTGCGTGCGTGCGTGCGTGCGTGCGCGCATACGGGCGCGATTGCAGGTCACAGACTACTGACTTTTGTGACTTTTTTTGTAAAAAAAATATTTTGTGTGTGGTTTTCTTATCTCCCCTGTGCAATTCTTTAACTTGACAACAAAATACACTGGTTCATAAAAAAATTTTTTGGAAAGTTTCAAAATTGAGAAAAGCCATGATTCTAAACAATTACCGATTTATAAATTCCTCGATCAGGTGCGTAAATTCGATGCATATTGTGTGACAAGAAAAAGAAAACTTATGACTTATCGGTATGAATTTGTTGTGAAGTTACAGTGAAATGTTAAATGTGGAGTGTTGTTTATTTCCAGTAAAATTATTTGTCCGCTAAACAGTGTGAAGACATTGAGTTTGTTACCTGTGTTGGATGGTGAGTTGCGCCGTACCTGCCTACCCTCTGTATACCTCCCGTAACTATTTTATTTAATAATTTATAAAGTAAGCTTTTGTTAAGATTTTTGTAAAGGAAAAATCGTATCAGAATTAACTGAGGAATATGTCATTGCAAGGACACCTGGGTCGTTCTGAATCACCCTGTATACATTATACATATAAATAAGAAATATTTAATCAGCGACATAAAATATATGTATATTTGTAACATTTCTGGAATATTGTTGTAACATTCTCATGAAATGTTACAATTGTTTCTGCAATGTATCTGCACTATTATATTGCAACTTGCAAGGTCGCAATGTTTATGCAATGTAACTAATAATTGTGTTGCTGTAGGGATACGGCTTGTAATCACACTTTACTCAAACTGTTTTTCTGAATCTGAAATTTCAAAGGTAAGTTTTTGCTTTGTGTAACTATCATGTAACAATTATAAATATCCACAATTAATATTATTATAGCTCTTTATTTATGCTTTTCAATAATATAATTTACACTTTTATAAAAACGTCTTATTTATAACTAAAAAAGGAAATTCTCTGCATGGTGAAACCATTATTGTTAGAGACACTACTGGAAACAATATATTTTATTATCAGACAAAAGTTAAGATTCTATTTTTTTATTTACTGTTCAACTTTTAAATAGTATTTCTTGTTTTTTCTTAGTTAGTTGATACTTTTTGATAGGTAAAAGTTGATGTATAAATTCAGAATGAAGTTTTTTCCATTACGATATGGGATTGTTTATCTTTTTTATTAAAGGCTGTTCACGTTTTCGCGTGAGCTCGTTGGCTTTTCTTGCGGGTGTTAACGAGAATGAGAAAGGACGTGGTAGAATCAGATGTTCTCGAAAGAATTTACAACGATAATTATAAATGGAGCTCGGGAATTATCCGAATTGTCAATGTAATTGTTATAGAATTGTCGCTATGTAATTGAGGTGCTTGAGTTAACATGAAAATCACGCTATGAATTTTAAGTAGTTCAAAAGTCAATGAGCACTCGCGTAACTCGATTATATAAATCCGTTATCGACTTGTGGGTGATGATGCCCGTGAGCCGTTTGCTGCACGTGGCACCGGCGCGCGATTCAACGTGCTGAGAATGAGCTGATGTGATGCTGTACGAAAGCTAATCGTATTCCTCTTCGTTAGGAGAACGTGATCCAAGTCTATGAGCCGCATTGAGTAACTGCACGAAGATTTCACGATGCCGTTTTGCACTCGATTCACTACACTAACTGCGAACCGCATGTACAGACGTCACGACTAAGTGAGCGGTAGTGTATGAAAGTGACCGCATGCGCTGGTAAGCGCTGGCATCGCGCTCTACCATCTGGGTTAGTCTAGCTCAGAGAGAAGATAGAATAGAGCGCGGGAGCCATAAGTAATCGTGCAAGTGAAAACATCAGACTATTAAAAAGAGACAGAAATCCAAGTAACCTAGCTGTCATTGTCTATTCGTGCATGCAAATTCCACAGTTTTTGATATTTAGCTATGCAATTGTTTCCGTTACATATGTCACTTCAGTGACAGCTGTCAAATTTTGAAACACAGCCACAGAAAGATGATAAAATTCTATTATGCAATATGGTTCAAATGTGCATTTTCAATTTTTAATATATAATTTTTAATATATATATTATGTTTTCACTGATAACAAAACATTTATTAGATTTTTAAAATCTGTATTCATTTTTCTTAACATATAACTTCACACTCATATAACTATAGACTCTTCTCTGCGCATGTGCTAAGACAAGGACAGCCAGATCACTTCGATTTCTGTCTCTTTCTAATTGCCTGATGCTTTTTTAGCTGGCTCCCGCGCTCTATTCTATCTTCTCTCTGGTCTAGCTCGATAGATGCTGCCATCTGACGAAGACGGCGCGAGCTCAATATTCATTAATAGAGGTGCGCACGAGACGAGACGAGACGAGATTTAAATGATCTTGGTCTCGAGCTCGAAAAAATCTCGAACTATGCATCTCGATCTCGGTTTTTCGAGAATCTTGAACATATAATCTCGATCTCGATCTCGAATCTTGACGAGATCTCGACGAGATTGACGAATGCATAAACAGTAGGACTTACGATACGGTCCACGAATGAAAAGTGTTTTCTTATTTTCCGCCACTGTCACAATATGCCACATTTCACACATCACGAAACATTCGAAAAGGAGGAACAGCTATTGCTCCTCTTTTCGAATTGTATCGTTAGCAGAAATAAATGACGGACCCTATATCATAAGTCCTACTGTAGTTTAAATGAATGTATTTATTAAAATTTAACAAAAAAGTAGATATATTGTATACTATATATACTGAATTTATTAACTTATAATAACAAGAAAAAAGATTATTAATTTATAATAACGAGTGCATTTATTCACTTATAATAAGTTTGACGTATATCACGAATTAAGGCATATAAGTGACCTGGCGGATTCAGCAGTTAATTGGCTGCGGTGTTTGCGTATAATCAGTCCAGCTTTCGAAAATAATCGTTCTGCTGGTACAGACGTAGCTGGCGTTCCTAGGAAGTCCCGAGCCATTTTTGCCAAACATGGATATTCCTTTGAATTAATTGACCACCATGCCAATATATCAACATCTTTGTCTGCTCTTCTCGTATTATAATATTTTGTTAATTTGTTTCTCCAATCTGAATCGCTAACAGATTTCTCATATATTGCACTGATATTTATGTCATCATCATCAGTCGAGAAATTACACAAATTATCATTATTTAAGGAGCTTTCTAAAGGAATAAAATATTTGTTCTTATATAAGTCCTCAAATTTTTTAATACTCTGGTCTTTTATTTCCATTCCCCAGGTCGTTGCATTAAAACTTTCAATTTTATGCCTCGGATCTAGCACGAGGCAAATGCAGTAAATCCAGTTGGATTTATAATAATGCTTCAATAATTTATCCCGACCAGCTTGGTATGCTTTGAACAATTTATTAGTGCTGTTTAAAGTTTGCATTTTATTCTCGACTTTATCTAAAAGCATATTGAATGCTACTATAACGTACGGTAAGGACACATAATTGTCACCGCCAAGAACAGTAGATACAGTTTTGAAAATTTTTAGAATTTTCTGAACTTCTGAGCACAAATACCATTCCTCTTCGGATAGCAGATACATGTGAAACGCAGTGTTACTTTGACACAGACTAATTAGTGCAGACTTCAACAACAATGTAACTTTAAGCATGTCATAAGTTGAGTTCCAGCGTGTGCACACATCAATTTTTGGCGATAAGAACTTGGTATTAGTCATAGTACATGCACTTTTCAGCATATTTGTACTTTGCTCATATCTTTTTAATTTTAAGAAGAGAGCCCTGATTTTTTTAATGGGATTATTGAGAATATCACTGCTTTCTGCAGCTACATTTTCTTCGTTTTCGTCATCAGATTCTTCTCTCTCTTCAGGATCATTTAATTTTAATTCACTCAGCATATCCTGAACTCCCAAGTTTAAGATATGCGCAAAGCAACGAAAATGGCAATCTTCACAGTCAAAGTTGATATCCTCATTTTAAAGAATTAACTGTAATTCTCGAATAAATACAGTGTTGCTAGCAACATTGTCCGAGACAATACCTACGGGCACAAAACATATTTATCTATTATTAACATATTTATTTATCCGTTATTATTTATCTTTATTATGTATGTTGTTTACATTACAGTAAATATAAATTAAAACTAATATGATCCCTTTTTTTATGAAATTATTTAATAAAAATTTAAAAGATTACCATTACCACACACACTACTACTTCAAATTTACAAAGCACAATTTATATAGAAAGATATTTTACGTTATATTAAAAAAAAATGTTTGTTTTTTTTTTTTTGTAATTATGCATGTAAAATCGAAATATCTTTAATGATTACAAATTTAAGGGACAATTTCATTGTTTGTACGTATTATTACCTTGAATCTTTGACTCAATATTGAATTCCTTCAAAGAATTGTAGAACAACGTTGCTATATCCTTGCCAGTATGGGCTCCATTAGATGGTACAAAGTCCAAAACTATTGACTGCAGCTTCCAGTTAGCATCCACAAAATGTGCAGTAATACCGTAATAGGATTTCCCAGCAATGGACGTCCAACCATCGATCGTGAAGGAAATCTTGGATTCATTATTTTTTAATAGATTGATTACTGCGTCTTTTTTCTTTTTAAATATTTCCAAAACTGTCCTTTTCATAGTATCGCGCTTGGGATAAATAACACTAGGATTTAATGCAGTAAAAAACTTCTGTGTAGCAGTATTATCAAAAAAATTAAACGGCAAATATTTTATTGCCAACCACTGTACCAGTCTTTTTGTGAAGTTCATATTGTTACATGAATCCTGATCCTGAAAAAATAAGTATTATTTATTAATGTTATAAGCATTTTGTAAATAATATAATCTATAAATCTAAAAAAAATTATATTAGAATATGAAGTCTAAGAAAAATTTAATAATTATAAAAGTTTTTAAGATTAATATAAATAAATCAATTATAAGTTCATATAAAAGGAATTTTAGTATACTATTTAATTTTGAAAAACTAAAAACAATATTTTTTTCTTATATGCATATATCTTATACTCTTAAATAAAATTGATTTATTTTCAAAGATAGTATCTTTAGTTACTCTAAATAATCTCATTTAAAAAATCAGGGCTCTCTTTAAAATTAAAAAGATCTGAACAAAGTACAAACATGCTGAAAGTGCATGACTGGTACAAGTTCTTATCGCCAAAAATTGATGGGTGCACACGCTGGAACTCAATTTATGATATGTTAGTTGCATTGTTTAGAAGTGATTTTTTAAGGAATATTTTATGTGTTAGGAATATTTTATCGTCTTATTTTTGCAAAACAAAAGCGCGTTAAATATTTAGAAATTTTGTTCAAAATATCAAAATTTATAATTTGCATGAAAACAAAATATTTTGTAACAAAATTAATCGTGAGTGATTTAGAAAAAATCTAACAATAGATGTACTACAATGCGTGTGAACGTCACCAATCAAGAAGTACGTAGTTAAAATTCAGAAGCCAGTGAAAATACAATAGCTCTTTTTCGTGTTATTCACTTTACCAACTCATGCATATTAATTTAGAAAGAAATTTCCATAATGTTTTAAGATTTTTTAATTATTTGTTTATCATGTATACAACACATCTTGCACATTATATAAATTTATTTATATTTTACTAAAATTACCTTTGGTTGCAGAAAATTAAAAAGCTGTTGATTTTTTAGTGGCGGAGTGAGTCCGTACAATTGATCAAATTCTTTTTCGTGAGCAATTTTTAAATGCCTTTTCAATCCCGTAATGTTGGAATGCTTCATTTTTATAATTTTTTTAATTCTTTGCTGGTCGCATAATTTGCATATGCCAAATTTTTCTTTTTTATTATCTACATCCACATTATAAAACTTTGAAAGTTTTGTTCCCGTTCTTCGTGATATAGATGAAGATAAAGACGAAGATACAGAAGACTCTTCTCCATCGTCACTATCAGAGACTAAAATATTGGTTTAATAAATTAATGTGTTATTATAACTTACCGCTATATTATTTTATTTTATAAATTGGCTTACTTTTTACTTTCATTGATGTGATGTTTAGTTTGATTTGCCAAATATTACGTTTTTTTTATTTGAATAACATACATAAAATACAAATAAATACAACTTAAGTATTTTTCTAAAAATAATATATCTTTTTCATATATCTATTATAAAAAGAAAAGGGTATTTATTAAATTGCACTTCAAAGGGGATTAAACGTTAAATACAAAAGTTGTTCAAATCATATGAGTATAAATTTCTTATTTTCAATCAAACAGCCTGAATATTTTAACAAATTTATATTTTACAGGTAAAATTCATAACTTTCTACAAAAGCATTGCTACCATAATTGCATATTTATAAAAGAATATTTGTAAGAATAGCTCCATACTACATTAAGATTTACTTTGTTGTATTTTATACAACACAATAGTAATATGCTGTAATAATATTCACTTAATAGATACGATAATATTTCAATTAACAATAGTACATTATGCACCGTGTGCGAGATGGTTTTTCGGCGAATGTTAGGTTTAACGCCCGAGGCGAAGCTGAGGGTGGCAATTACATTCGTCCAAAAACCATCTCGCACAAGGTGCATACCGTATTTTTTGCAATTGACGCACCAAAATCGCGATTTAGCAAGTTCGAGTGTAAGAAAAAAAAGTGCACACATTAAAAAAAATTTTTTTTTAATGTGTGCACTTTATTCGGCAATTTTTCCCCCTATATGAAAAATACAAACAAAAGACCTGCTACTATATATATATATATACAGGGTGAATTTTAATGGCTGTTCCAATCTTTTATCATAAAAGATGGGATTACCGACTGCAATCTTAGTGCACACATGTACGATATTATGAATGTGCAAATGTATGTACTAAGATTGCAGTCGGTAATCCCATCTCTCATGGTAAAAAGTCGGAATAGCTGTTAAAATTCACTCTGTATATATATTATAATTTCTATATTTTATGTTATAATTAGAGTTCGGATTTTTGTGCACAGAGCCCATAAGCGAGCGGAGAATCGCTGTGCAGGCTGCGCTACACGCCGGCTGAAAAGAGACAACCGGCGCGACGCGATCAACTCTCTCAGCTCGTGTGTAGCATAGCGGTTCTCCGTTCGCACACGGGCTCCGTGCACGAAAATCCGGATCCTAATTATAATATTTTTCATATTATATTATATTATAATTTCTTACCTGATGGATTTGCAGAACGCTTAGACATTACAAATATGCAGAGTGTGCACTTTCTAGATTACTTTTCGTTTCACCTTTATCACCTTTAACAAAATTATTGTTAAAATATGAAATCAACTACGAACACACTAAAAGAGTTAAAATAAAAGGTATTGAAAAGTTATGATAAAATTATGATAAGTTAAAGGTATTACTTACAAGCGAAGATTGCTTTATTGTTGCCGTGGTCTGTAAATTTTCTTTCAACCTGAAGTCGATTAAAAACATTTGCGTATCGCGGTCAAATCGGGCATAGAGAATCGGCGGAAGAAAGAGACACCGACAAAAATGCAAAACTGACTGTTTTCGGAACGCAAACGCTGATAGGGCTTTCTGATTGGTTGATGACATCTTAAGACAATACTTAAGACGATCTTAAATTATAGACTATGAATCAACTATGAATATCGGTCTATGCATTGCGCTGTTTACAAGCGCAGCTACGGCGCGCGGCGCCGCAATTATTGTGTTGCCTAATTGGTGAAATAATAAAATATTTTGTCGAAATTTTAATAAGATCTCGACAAGATTTTTAAGTAATCGTGATCTCGCCGAGATCTCGATATATTAAATCTTGATCTCGATCTCGAATATAGCAAGTAATCTCGATCTCGAATCTCGTCTCGATTTCGAGACGAGATCGAGACAAGATCGAGATTTATCTCGTCTCGTGCGCACCTCTATTCACTAAATCCCGAACAAAGGCAATACCAAATATTTCTCAAGTTCACTTTGATATATTTGTTTTCTCCTCTTAGATCTGTCATTAAGTTTCCTTTGAAATTCAGCTTGTTCATCATCTATTTTTTCGGTTATATTTGCATTAGTCGCATTTGAACTTTTGGTATCTAACTTCAAAGAATTTACGATTTCACCGAAACATTTCCATATATCATTGTGAACATCATCCAACGAGAACGAGGGCAATAAGTTTGAAGTTAAAAGTTGATCAATATGAGATTCTTTTTTTCTTCTTCAAGCGCATGAGCCATTGACAAAAGTTCTTTAATTATTAAATCTTTTATTTTCATTACATTTTTTGTAAAACGAGTTTTGAATCATGGATCTAAAATTGTGGCTATTGCATAAAATTTATTATTTTGAATATCCAGTCCTTTTTATTATCTTGTTTATAAATCTTTTTGTATTGATTTCTTAAGCATTTATTTTAACATTACAACACTAGCTCTTGATTCCTCTTTGAAAGATATGTCATTAAGATTCCCACTCGGCAAGTAATGTTGTTGAAACATTGTAATATTTGAAAATGGTACTTAAATATTTCGTTAAAATTTTAATTGTAACTTTGCATGTGAAATATTTTAAAAATAAATCTGTAGCATATTTTTATAATAATGCAAATGCAATATTTCTGAAATCTTTGAGAGAAGATAAAAAAGTTTGCTTTCATATTTGTATAGTTCTGTAATATTACAAAAGAAATGTGACAAATGCATTATTTCAAAAATATATCTGGAAAATTATAAAATAATATTAATATTTCTTGCACAATGAATATTTCTGCAAAATATCAAATGCAACATTGCATTCAAAATATTTCTAAAAAATTTCTGAAGGATTGTGTAGGTAATAAAAATTTGAATTACTGAAAATGAATTTCTGCAATACTGCACAAGAAATATTGCAAATATAATGATTCAGAAACATTTCTAAATGTTTAAAATTGATATAAAAACATATTCTCTATATAATTATATAGTTAATAATGATAACATTAAAGTATACATAAAATAAACAATAAAAAAATACCTTATTTTAATGGCCATATATTATTTTATTTAATACTTTATAAATATTTAATACTTTATTGCAATAATTACTGAGATATTACCTTTTCAACACTTATAGTTTCCTCGATGCGTTCTCATTCATATCAGTTAAAAAAATTAATATCTTGATTACTATTGCAACATTGCAAAATAATATGGGATTTTTACTTCAATTCTTTCTATCTTTCTAGCTATTGTACACTTTAGAGCATTCACTCTAAATATTTATTTATCTTTTTTTATTATTTTCTCATGTAACAAGTCTCTTTTTATGATATATTACTTTTTTGTAATGTTATAAAATGAATATCTTTTTTTTAATGTTACTAAAACAAAATAAAGTTTTAAAAAATTATGACAAAATGGAAGTGTTCTGTTACAAATTTCTATAATAATGCAAATCTGTAAAGCTTTATTAAAGTAAATTTTTATTAACATAATCAATGTATTAAACATTTTTTAAATATGTTTATTTTAAAACTGTTGTACATTGTTACATAAAAATAAGATTGTTTAAATTTAAAAAATATTATTATAATTGTTCGGAATCGCGTGGAATGTCTCTCGTTTCTTTGGGACGCTCAGAGAGTGATATGCGGCTGGATCATAGTCGTGGCCACGCGAGAGACGGGTGATCGCGAATGCGTGTTTAAGAGATATACGGAGGAAAACCCGGCACGTCCGGGCGACGCGAAGACGCGTGAGCAGTCAGTCTGTCTCCGATCGACTTACAGGCACGTTGCAATCTTCGATTGTAAGTTCACGTGAACCAACAATCGAAGATTGCAACGTGCCTGTAAGTCGATCGGAGACAGACTGACTGCTCACGCGTCTTCGCGTCGCCCGGACGTGCCGGGTTTTCCTCCGTATATCTCTTAAACACGCATTCGCGATCACCCGTCTCTCGCGTGGCCACGACTATGATCCAGCCGCATATCACTCTCTGAACGTCCCAAAAAAACGAGAGACATTCCACGCGATTCCGAACATGCCGCCCGCCTCGTTAGCTGTAGCTAACGAAACCGCGCTCGCGGAGCGGCACGGAGAGAGACCGGTCCACCAGTAGACGATGCTCGCGACCTCTATGTATTTTGTGCTGGAAGAAACGAGGTCATGAGGCAGGAGTGATCGTCGCCGCATCCTTGCAAAGCGGAGTGCGAGTGCTTTCGTCGAGGGCCGCCTCGGCATCGACTCCGGGCACGAGCACGAGCTTTACAACCGGCCGCTTGAGCGTCGCGCTCGCGGTCCGGATGGTGACCACGCGAATCTGTCCATCATCTCCGGGATGCAACTCGGTGATCCACGCCAATGGCCACCTGCTCGGTGGCGACGTTTCGCCTCGGACGAGGCACAGGTCTCCAACGCGAGGATTAACAGCTGGTTTCCTCCACTTTGCGCGCGCTATCAGGGTTTGGAGGTACTCGCGCGACCATCGCTCCCAGAAGTGGTCGCGCATTTGCTGCAGTTCCCTCCAGCGCGAAAGACGGTTCGTTGGCTCCTCGGTGAGCGACGGCTCGGGAACGGCGATGAGTGCCCCCCCCGACGAGGAAGTGTCCGGGCGTCAATGCGGCCAAGTCTTCCGGGTCATCCGACAGGGCCTGCAATGGCCTGGAGTTGAGGATTGCCTCCACCTGTGAAAGGAACGTGGCCATCTCCTCAAAGGTCAGGGTTTTGTCCCCTATGACCCTGCGAAGATGATGCTTCACCGACTTCACGGCGGCCTCCCACAGGCCACCAAAGTGGGGGGCCGAAGGCGGGCTAAAGCGCCACTCGACCCCCTCGCCGGCAAGGACGCTGCAGATGCCCTGGTCACCGAATTTCGCGGCTCGAAAAAGGGCCCGCAGCTGCGCGTCCGCCCCAACGAAGTTCGTTCCGCGGTCGCTCCACATCGTTTGGCACAGCCCTCGGCGCGAAACGAAGCGGCGGAAGGCCGCTAGGAAGGCCTCCGTCGTGTAGTCGGAGACCACCTCCACGTGGACCGCCCTCGTGCTGAAGCACACGAAGATCGCCAGGAAGGCCTTGTAGGCCTTCTGACCCCGGCCCTTGCTTGCGCGCAGCACGACCGGCCCCGCGTAATCTACACCGGTGTGTAGAAACGCCCTTGAGGGCCTGACCCGTGGCTCCGGTAGATTGCCCATGACGGGCGTAGGCGTCGCCGCCCGCCAACGCACGCATGGAAGACACCGATGGATGATCCGCTTGGCAAGCGGTCTTCCACCAGGTACCCAATAGCGCTGGCGGAGACATGCCAGCGTGAGCTGCACGCCGCCGTGCAGAGTTCGGCGATGGCAGGCGTCAACCATCAAGCTCGTAAAGTGCGACTCCTTCGGAAGGATGACCGGGTGTTTTTCGTCGTGCCCGAGAAGCAAGTGCTTCAAGCGCCCGCCGACTCTGAGAATTTTCTCCTCGTCGAGATACGGGTTCAGGGCGATGAGCGGGCTACGGCAGGGCAGCGACCTGCGTGCAGCCACATCCTTCCTCTCTCCGGCGTACCACGCGGTCTGCGTGGCTCGGATCCAGGCCCGTCTTCCCGCGTCGAGCTCCTGGCTCGTCAGTGCCCCCGAAACACGGGCTGAGCGTCGCGTGTGCAAGGCGCTCAGCCACCGACGGCACCATGCCGTTACACGGAGCAGCCGGTGCAGTGACGAGAACCGCAGCAATGCGTCGTCATCGGCAGGCTCCGCGCTCGCGGCGTTCGCCCGAGTGCGCTGTTCCGGCGGGTCCGTGTCCTCCAGCGCCCTGCTCGGCGGCTCCATTGTCGCGTCAGCCAGCCAGGGTGGCCCGTGCCACCACAAGTCGTGCTGCAAAAGATCGCGTGGCAGCACCCCTCTCGTCGCGCAGTCGGCCGGGTTGACCGTCCCGGGGACGTATCGCCATTGTGCGTCCGGCAGCCGCGCCTGGATGTGAGCCACCCGGTTGGCCACGAAGGTGGTCCACCTCGACGGATGGCCTCGTATCCACGCAAGCGCAACCGTAGAGTCAAGCCAAAGGACCGTGCGAGCGCCGGAAAGGCCGGTGATAGTCTGTACGTGGCGTGCCAGAGTGGTCAACAATGCGGCTCCGCACAGTTCCAGGCGCGGCAGTGACACCTGGCGGACCGGTGCGACCCTGGATTTGGCCGCCACCAGCGAAACTCGGACCTCATCTCCCTCGACGGTCCGCAAGAACACGACGGCGGCGTAGGCCCTCTCGGAGGCGTCGGCAAAGCCATGAAGCTCGTGACCTTCAGTGGACGGCCCCGTGCCCATCCACCGCGGCACCCGAACGCCGTCCAAGTAGGGGAGCTCCTCCATGTAGCGTCTCCAGGCCCTGAAACCGGGTCGTCCCAGTCCAGTCCCTGGAGCCAGGTCATCTGGATGAGGATCTTCGCGCCAACCGTCACCGGTGCGAGCCAGCCCAAAGGATCAAAGAGTCGGGCGGCGTGTGAGAGCACTGTGCGCTTCGTCACCGACCCGACCTCGACCGGGCGTGCCTGAAATGAGAAAGAGTCAGTCCCCGGGCGCCAGTGCAAACCCAGGGTAGAGTGGCCCGCGTCACTCTGCCACGCATGCTCCGCCAGCGGTTGCTGGTGCTCCGTCGGGATTCCGGCCAGCAGGGCCGGAGCGTTCGCCGACCATTTCCTAAGGGGAAAGCCGCCATGCACAGGTCAATTAGCTGATCCCGGATGATGAGCGCCTCCTCCAAGGTATTCGCCCCCGTCAGGACGTCGTCGACGTATGAGTCCCGCCGCAGGACGTCAGCGCCCAGCGGGAATCGGTGCTCCTCGTCGGCCGCCAGTTGCCTCAACGTGCGCATCGCCAAGTACGGCGCGCATGCCAGCCCGTACGTCACGGTGGCCAGCTGGTAATCTTGCAGACGTGTTTCCTCCCGGTTCCTCCACACGATGCGCTGCAAGTCCCGGTCGTCCGGGTGCACTCGCACCTGGCGATACATCTTCTCGATATCGGCCAACATGGCATACCGGTGGATTCGCCAGCACAGCAACACGTCGAGCAGTGGCGGCAACAGGTTCGGTCCCGTCAGTAAGCATCGATTGAGGCAATCGCCGGAGGCGATCTCCGAGGAACCGTTGAAGACGACCCTGAGCTTCACCGAGTCATCCACCCGTTTGAGGACGCCATGATGAGGCAGGTAACAGAGCCTTTCCATTCCTTGGGCCACGGATGGCACCGGTAACATGTGGCCCAGCACTTTGTAGTCGTTCATGAACGCGTGATATTTGTGTTTAAGATCCGTGTCTCCTCGGAAGCGGTGCTCCATGTGGTGGAAGACGCGGATCGCGGTTCTCCTAGTCTCGCTGAGAACCGGCATCTTCTCGCACGTCTGTTCTTCGGAAGTCAACCGCGGCGGCGCCCTGGGCGGCTCCTCCTGCTCCCAGAAGCCCCTGACCAGGGCCGTCAACTCGTCATTGACACGACATTGGAAAGACGACGCGCGCTTGTCGGAGTCGTCCTTGCCAACGACACCAGAGAGTATCCAGCCGAAAGCAGTCCGCTGAGCGACCGGCGTGCCCGGGCCGCCCTTGCGAAGCCCCTCCTCGACGATGGTGGCAAAGACGTTCGCGCCGAGGAGGAGATCGATGGGGTCGGCCGCCAGGAAGTCCGGATCGGCCAATTCGAGTCCTTGAACGTGCGGCCAGGTGTGGTATTGCGTATCGGCTCGTGATCCGCTAGCCGTGATCTGAGGAAATACCAACGCGGGGACTCTCGCCGAGAAGTCGCCCGTTCGGGAGAAGAGGTGAAGTGACACCCCACCGCGCGCGATTCCGCTCCGCTGGCCGCCCACCCCGAACACGCTGACGCTGGCCGCGGTCCGCGGAAGCCGGAGGCGTTGGATGAGTGCCTCCGAAGCCAGCGACACCTCGGAGCCCGAATCCACGAGGGCGCGAACCGGATGGCGCGTGCCGAACCGGTCCGCTACGTCAACCCGCGCGGTGGCGAGCAGCACCGCGGTGCGCCTGTGCTGACGGCGAATATGCATCGAGGCAACCGTCGCAGCCCGCGACCCCGTGCACGCGTCGTGGATCGATGTGTGGTGCCTCTCCTTGCAGGCCAAGCAATTGACCTTGGATTGGCACTCTACGAGAGCGTGATTGCCGAAACAGTTCATACAAAGTTTATTCGCGGTCGCGAACTCCTTCCTCGCTCTAGCGTCCTTCTTTTTGAATTCGTCACAGAAAAGGATGTAATGATCCTTTTGACAGAGGGGGCAACTCACCTTGCGATTGCCGGACCGTTGCGCAACGTATGACTTAGCAGAGCGACCTGACGCAGTCGCCTTGCTCGCGGTTCTCGTGTCCGATTTACACGAGTTAACGGCCTCCAAGGTCCGCAGTTGACCCTCAAGGAACGTCCTCAGCATCTCGTACAAAGGCGGATCGGCCGTCTCGCGAATGGACGACTCCCAATCACGTCGCGTTTGCGGGTCGAGCATCTCGACTACGAGATGCACGAACAAGTCGACGCAGTTCGTCAGCGGCCTGCCTATGCCCTCCAAGGTGTCGTTCGTGGAGATCATTCCATGAAAAATACGCTTTAGCTCCTGCGCGGATTCTGCTTTCATGCGGGGTATCGCGGTGAATGACGCAAAGCACGACCGAACGAGGAGCCGCTTATTTTCGTAATGGCCCGACAATGTCGTCCACGCGCGAGCGTAGTTTTCGTTGGTCGTGGCTATGTTACGGACGAGCAGCTCCGATTCGCCTTGGAGGCTTGTCTTCAGGTAATGAAGCTTCTCGACGCTAGAGAGTGACGAGTCATTATGCACGATCGACCTGAAGAGGTCACGAAATGTCGGCCAGTCCTCAAACACGCCCGAAAAACGTGGCAGATTGATGCGCGGCAGCGACCGACGTGACTGCCCCTCCGCAGCGGGTGCCACGGGGGCAGTGACCGGATCGGGCGCTGCTCGCAAGTTTTGCAGGAGATCTAGGAACGAACCTCGTTGCTCCAGGTAACTCTCCTCGACTGTTCGAAAAAAGTCCTTTGTGACGTAATCCAAGGAGCTCACCGTTTTCCAGTAGGTGGACATCAGTGTGTCATGCGCTGCCTCGAATTTTCGCCAATTTGAATCGAGCAGCTGCAGACGCGACTCCACCGCTCCCACCGTGATCTTAGCCGACCCGATTCTTCTCAGATTGTCGCTCGCTCGAGCGATCCGACCTTGCAGCTCGATCTGACCTCGAAGAAGGCCCTCCACGTCCATACTCATGTTTCACGTTGACTCAGGATAGGCAGAACAGGCACACCACGCACACACAACAGTCTCTTCGCGCACACAGCGATAATCGTCGCGAAGACGCCGAACAAGTATCCGGCTCGAAGGACCAAAAAATGTCAGAGGCTGTTTCGATAGCGCGTGAACGTCGTGGAAGGGAGGCAGGGTTGTGCAAGAAATTACGCAGTGTATTACACACAAATAAAAACTAACATATAATTAATCTTGATAACGTACACTTCAAATTTACACAAAAACAACAGAAGAAATGACGTTGCGTAAGTGTGCAATGACGTCGTTGCGCACTGTCGCGACCGAGAGCAAGTGCTCGTCCGGAAAGTAATTTTTTGATTGTAAGTTCACGTGAACCAACAATCGAAGATTGCAACGTGCCTGTAAGTCGATCGGAGACAGACTGACTGCTCACGCGTCTTCGCGTCGCCCGGACGTGCCGGGTTTACCTCCGTATATCTCTTAAACACGCATTCGCGATCACCCGTCTCTCGCGTGGCCATGACTATGATCCAGCCGCATATCACTCTCTGAGCGTCCCAAAGAAACGAGAGACATTCCACGCGATTCCGAACAATAATACAATAATAATAATTGAAATAGGACCGTTGAAACTGTCAAAAATAAATATACAAATAAGATTGCGTATATTGATCTATAACAGATCTTGGTGCTAAAAAATTTTGGTATAATTTTTATTATTTCTAACTCATATATATGAACTGTGCGCATTTTATCGGTCTTGAAACAGTCACTAAATATAGACTGACAAGAATGCGACATAGTTCATAAGAAATAGTAAAAATTACACAAATTATTCAGTACCAAAACCCGCTATAAACCAATATATATAGGCAATTTTATTTTTATCTTTACATTTAAAAATTTCATCGATTCTGTTTTATTTATTATTATTATATTACAATAATATTTTTTAAGTGTATCTGCAATTTCTTGGATAAAATGTATTTAAGATATTTTCTGAAATGTTTCTGCTATCTGCATAGATATGTTTCAGAAATATTTCAATAATATTATCGAAATATTACTAAAATATTTCAAAAAGATTGTACTTGAAATGATCGCGGACATTGAAACATTGCAGATGTTTAAGATTCTCGCATTCTCTACGACAAAATTTATTAACTTTATTGTCAACATTGTTAAGAGCTAGTCGGAGAGATTTTCTTTGCAAAACATTGCCAAATAAGGTAGTGTTTTGGGAGAAGATCGACCGATCTCACACTCTCCATCCACAACAGCAGTGTTTGGATGAGAAGTGCCACGAGCTAAGCACGCCACTGAGGCCCAATCCAAGCCGCAAGAGGAGATCGGCGCATGACAAGTAGCAAAAGATTTGCTATCATCGTCGCTGATCTCCAATCACCCTCGGCGGTCTCAGGTGGCCTCGAAAACTCACGATGCGGCGGAATTCATCTCGATCATCCCGAGTTTTCGTGACTTTCGTAAAAGGAGTTCGTCGTCGCCGGCTCACTCGACCGTTCACCCGAACATCGCACGGACGCGTCTCCGCTCTCGCGCGAAAAGTCACCTCCTTTTCCGCTCTCGAAGCATCGCCAATAATTTTCGCGTGAATTCCGCTCACCAAGTGCGTGAAGGGTCTCCGATCAACCCATTCGCGTTCCTTTTAACCAAGTTCGCGAGCGCATTGAGAAGTGAACATATCCACTACTGTATACAATTTTTAATTTATGTAAATAGTGTATAATAGACTAGAAATACAGTTTTTTTGTGACTAGATCAGTGTAACTCCATTGATTCTAACACTTCTGAGCAGCAGAAGTGTTGCAGAAATAGTCGTGAAATATTTCTGTGATATTGCTGTATACAATGTAACATTTCAAATAAAATATTTTAGAAACATTACATGCCGAGTGGGTTGTTACTGTTGATATTATTGTTGATATATCTTATACATTCATTATCGGCACTAGCTAATTTCCTCAAAAGGTTTCAAAACATATACAATGTTTCCAATGAGAGACCAGTAAATAGAAGTTAACGTAGAAATTTTATTATCAACTGCATAAGTCGATATAGCTTGTCTCTGTTCATAAAGTCAAGAGAACATGTAATAAGTTGAATTCTAAAGAGTTGTAACGTTTTGTATGAATTTGGAATATTTAGTTGATTTGGTATTGCTTTTAATTTTGAACGAGCATGAGATGAATGACTGAAATGTGTAACAATTTTTCAATTTATTGCAGTAATATCTACTACAGTTTTGGTAATTATTTACAATTGGTACTTTTCCAAATTTTGATATTTTTTTATAACTTTCTTGGTAAACAGCTTTGTTGTGACTCCGACAACGATAATCAATCGGGGGAGCCCGAAAAATATATAACCTACTAATTTTTTTGGCCATTTTTTCGAAATAATTTTCGTATGTTCAACGTATTCGTATGACGACACACATACGGGGGGGGGGAGCAAGGGGGGCCTTCGGTCATAGACAATGTTATGATTTTGTTCGTCGCGTACTATCCCTCGCTCTTCTTAAAAAAAAATAGACACTTCTGTTTAAAGCAGTCCTACCGGCAGAACAATGTGGAAACAAACGATTGTAGCGACTTCTACCCCAGTCTGGTACAGCAAAGAAGCATGGGCGGGGGAGGGGCGGAGCTCCCCCCCTGCACCCTCTCCCCGTAATTTATCCTAACCTAACCCAAACATTTTAAAGTCGCTATTTGGTTAATGTAAAAACATTGGAAACGTACAGCGTGGAAAGTCGCAAACCCATGTGGTGCAGTGAATGCTTTGCGCGAACACACACACACACACACACGGGGGGGGTGCAAAGGGGGCCTTCCGCCCCCCCTCCCGCACCCACCCCGTCCAAGTCGTTAACCTATGTGGACTTTACTTTGCTTGCAATGTATATGGGCAATCCATATGGGCAATCCATGTACATTGCAAGCAAAGTAAAGTCCACATAGGTTAACGACTTGGACGGGGTGGGTGCGGGAGAGGGGGCCGAAGACCCTCCCTTGCACCCCCCTCGTGTGTGTGTGTGTGTGTGTGTGTTCGCGCAAAGCATTCACTGCACCACATGGGTTTGCGATTTTTCACGACTTTCCTAAACGAGATGACCACCCTGTTCAAAAAGTACGATAGAAACTGATAGAAACATATAGAAATTTGATAGAAATTTAATATGATTTTATCTGAATCTATCGTTTCTATCGGACACTAGATTTCCTGCCAGATAGAAAAGTTATAAAATTCTATCGTTTCTTATCGTATCTGAAATAAACGATTAAAACTTTATCTGAATACGACTACTTTTCTATATGATCCTATCTATTTATCGTACTGAATATGAAAATTACGATTCAAGGTCTATAAGACTCTATATGAATTAATCTGAAATTGTTCCTATACGTTTCTATCAGATGTATTCCAATTTCGGCGGACATAAAGTTCTATCGTTTCTTATCGTATCTGAAATAAACGATTAAAACTTTATCTGAATACGACTACTTTTATATATGATCCTATCTACTTATCGTTCTGAATATGAAATTTACGTTTCAAGGTCTATAAGACTCTATATGAATTAATCTGAAATTGTTCCTATACGTTTCTATCAGATGTATTCCAATTTCGGCGGACATAAAGTTCTATCGTTTCTTATCGTATCTGAAATAAACGATTAAAACTTTATCTAAATACGATTATTTTTTTATATGATCTTATCTACTTATTGTACTAAATATGAAATTTACGATTCAAGGTCTATAAAACTCTATATGAATTAATCTGAAATTGTTCCTATATGTTTCTATCAAATATATTACCATTTTGGCGGACATAAAGTTCTATGGTATTTTATCGTATCTAAATTAAACGATTAAATCTTTATCTGAATATGAGTACTTTCCTATACAATTTGTCTGGCTATTTTACTGAATATAAAAATTATGACGTAAAGTCTATATAAATTAATCTGAAATTGTCCCTATACGTTTTTATTAAAAATATGTTATATACTATAATAGTTTTCTATCATTGTCTATATAATTGGAGATATTTTAAACAGAGAAAAATTATTTCGCAATTTTGCCGAACATAACATTTTATCATTCTTTATCGTGTCTGAATCAAACGATTAAAACTTTATCTGAATATAGAATTATCTGAATAATTTATATAGACTTTAAGTCGTAATTTTTTTATTCAATAAGATAAACAAATAAGATAATATAGGAAAGTATCCATATTCAGATAAAGTTTTAATCGTTTAATTCGGATATCATAAAGAACAACAGAATGTTCTGTCCGGCGGAATTATAAAATAACACAGACACACAAAAAAAAAGGTTGGTCCGGCGGACTAGAGTAGTCAATCCTTATGTATTTTGATCCAATGAATACGAATCCAAAGTCAAAATTGCAAAGTTAGCTCGCATTTCCTAACTTCAAAAAAAAATTTTTTTTTAATGTTGGTCTGGCGGACCACACTATATAATCAGTCAATCCTTATGTATTTTGACCCACTGAATCCAAATCCAAGGTTAGAATAAAAGAGTTAAATATAATAGGTAAAGGGAGTGAATTTTCTACGCTATTCATTCACAGAAGCTTAGACTTGTTATAAGTATTGAATTTTCCCCGGATAATGTGCTTACGCAAGCTTGCACGCTCCGAATTATACATTTAAGATCCAAGGTGTTTTTTTAAGGTTAGAAAAAAATAAGCCAATTCAGCAATTCTGACCTTGAATTTCGATTCAGCGGGTCAAAATACATAAGAATAGACTACTCTGGTTCGCCGGACCAACATTAAAAAAAATGTTTTTTGAGGTTAAAAAAAATGAGCAAATTTAATAATTCTGACCTTGAATTTGGATTCAGCGGGTCAAAATACATAAGAATAGACTATTTTGGTCCGCCGGACCAACATTAAAAAAAAGTTTTTTTGAGGTTAGAAAAAATGAGCAAATTTAGTAATTCTGACCTTGAATTTGGATTCAGCGGGTCAAAATACATAAGGATTGACTAGTCTGGTCCGCCGGATCACTTTTTTTGTGTGCCTGTGATAATTGTTCCTTCTTGAAATATCTCCTATTATAAAGACAACGATAGAAAACGATTATTGTTCTATAACATATATTTGATAGAAACATATAGGGACATTTTCAGATTAATTTGTATAGACTTTAAATCGTAATTTTTCTATTCAGTAAGATAATTAAGTAAGATCATATAGGAAAGTATCCATATTCAGATAAAGTTTTAATCGTTTAATTGAGATACGATAAAGAACGAAAGAATTTTATAAATTTTCTATCAAATTTCTATATGTTTCTATCATTTTCTATCCAACTTTTTAGTTAGTACGCAGCGCCGCCGATAGGCGATTACTCTCTCGTGAGTCAAATGCAGCCGACCCGCTATATAAAGACCACCCGCAACACGATTAAGACAAGCAATAATCAGTTCCTTTCGCTACGAGAGTTGTGGAAGATGTGGAAGACGACTACCACATTACTTTTATAATTTACTCATTTTAATTGAGTAAACGATTCTGTACAAGAAAAGAAAACGTTTACATTTTTTGAACTAGATTTACGATACTACTAGATTTACGAACTAGGTAATCTATACGAAAAATATGATACAGAAAGATAAAAAGTCTATCATAAGTTTTAGATAAGCAATCTAATATTTGCGAACCAAAAACACGATAGAATACGATTAATTTATATAAAACATGACGATAGAAATTGATTAAAAACGATAGGTAATCTATACGAAAAATACGGGAGCGTCCCAGATGCGCACAGTAATAAACGGATACAGCAAACTGAGTGAAACGGACACAGTAACAAACGGACACAGACCAAACGGACACAGTAATAAACGGACACAGTAACAGACGGACACAGTAACAAACGGACACAGACCAAATGCGCACAGAGCGAAACGGACACAGTGCGAAACGGACACAGTAACAAACGGACACAGACCAAATGCGCACAGACCAAATGCACACGGACCAAATGCGCACACTGCACGTGCGCACGGACCAAATGCAATACATGTACATTGCAAGCAGAGTAAAGTCCACATAGGTTAGCGACTTGGACGGGGCGGGTGCGGGAGGGGGGCCAAAGGCCCCCCTTGCACCCCCCCGTGTGTGTGTGTGTGTGTATGTGTGCATGCAAAGCATTCACTGCATCACATGGATTTGCGACTTTCCATGTATGCATTTGGTCTGTGCGCATGTGCAGTGTGCGCATTTGGTCTGTGTCCGTTTCGCACTGTGTCCGTTTCGCTCTGTGCGCATTTGGTCTGTGTCCGTTTATTACTGTGTTCGTTTCGCACCGTGTCCGTTTGTTACTGTGTCCGTTTCGCACTGTGTCCGTTTATTATTGTGTCCGTTTGTTACTGTGTCCGTTTCACTCAGCTTGCTGTGTCCGTTTATTATTGTGCGCATCTGGAACTCACTCAAAAATACGATACAGAAATATAGAAAGCCTATCGTATATTTCAGATAACCGATCTAATATTTACGAACCAAAAACACGATTCAATTAGATAGAACTTTTTTTTATCTGATTCTATCGGATTTTTTGAGCAGGGCAGTCAATCCTAAGAACGCCCGCGCAACGGGGTTTGACCATAACATATATATGGTATTTATTAAACTTTTGTGTTAATAATTTTTTGTGTATAATTCAAAAACTAAGACCGAGCGGCGGTAACATGTATAGGGAAAAGTTGTTCAGAATGATGGCCTTGATAACATATTTGAAGGTCATCAAAATCGGTGAGGAATTGCTAATGTAAATAATTACCAAATTATTTCGAAAAAATGGCCAAAAAAATTAGTAGGTTACATATTTTTCGGGCTCCCCTGATTGATTATCGTTGTCGGAGTCACAACAAACCTGTTTACCCAGAAAGTTATGAAAAAATATCAAAATTCAGAAAAGTACCAATTGTAAATAATTACCATATTTTTTTGAAGAAAAAGCGCATCGTGTATAACCAAAGTATGAATAAAGCAATTAATTCCTGTTTCAGGAATTAAATCTAAAAATGTCAAAAAAATTGTTATATTACTTATAAATTACTAATATTGAGTTGACAAAATTAGAACAATTTTGAAAAAAACATTAATAAAAAATGAAAAATTATTCTAATAAAATATTATAATCGTACTTAAAGCTAAAGTCATGTTTGCAGCGTTATCTCGAACAATTGCGTGAACTTTTTCTTTTTCTATACTCCGTTCTTGTAAATGTCACCAATATTACATCCTGTTTGATTTTGGGGACAATGTTTTACGCTGTATATACCGCATATATTTCTTGTACCATATTTTTCAGAGATATGAAATGAGCAGTTAAATGAACGATTCATTGTTAACTGATGAAGTCCAGATATCTATTGTAAAAGAAATATAAGCTGAATCCTTTAATTTATGTTTCACTTTTTCTTTTAAGTTGTTATAAATATGAGGTATTATTGCATCCGAAAAGTATGTTTTACTTGGAATTTTATATCGTGGACATAAGTGATTCATTAAACAAATAAATCCATTTCTTTCGATAATACTAAAAAGCTCTGCATCTAGAGTCATTTCACCTAGAAAATTAAGAGAAAAATAAAAAACGTATGCTTTCCTATAAATAATTTTAATTTCTCATTATTTATATAACAAATTTTGTTATGCGTACATTTTTGCAGATTTTTTTTTTATTTGGCATCGTTGATATCTCATGGTTTAGTTTCCTCTAAACTTTTGTTGCATAGTTAACTGCACATTTTCTTTTGATGTCGAAGAAATTCTGTTTATTTTCAGCGTCAGACTCGTCAGAAGCTTCATCGTCTTAATCTTTATCTTGAATGACTTTGTTTTTATATAAATTTTTTTGGATATAAATGTTTAATATGATTCCATAGTGGTTTCGTAGAATATAATTTTGCATTTTTTTTCCGAGTTATTTATTTGTGATGGACACAGTTTAGAATCAGCTTTCGATTGATTTTGTTCGTTGATTTAAAAAAATTTCCATATATTGGATTTCAATTTCGACATTATTCTCAATTTCTCACACGTTGCGTAATGATGTGCATAATTTTTAGATAATTTACGTTTCACAATAGAATTTATACGGAAAAGAAAAACAAATATATTCTTTTTAATAAAATAACATTATCTAATAAATGTAAAGACATTGATAGTTTATGTCTTGATAAATGTCTTGATAAAGGTTATGATAAATGTTTAAAATAGAAAAAGAAAGGCAACTTTTATGTCCACACAATTACATTAATTTCGATTATTTTGTAATATATTGGCGTAGATCTAACCTATTACCTGTTGTTTCACGCGTAATACATCACACGTAACACACGTTAATCTTTTTTTATTTGTTGGATTTAACGTGTCGTCGACCTAACGTACGTTGGTCCTTTTTGACACTATACATCAATCTTCCATGCGATTAGGTTAGGTACCACATTAGTTTGGGTTTCCCATTCAAAACAAAGTTTATATACAACAGTGTCACGTTCTGATTTTATGTCCGTTTTTGGGTCAATACATTTAAGTAATTTACCCGGGGATGGACAAGTTTGTGAGAAATATTAATCTTCACCAAAAAGATAGCGAATTTTATAAGTTTGATATCTTGGATCTTTTTTCTTTATATTTTTGAAATGAGGAAAGTTAATTTTAAAATCAATCCTGATAAGTTTATATTTATTTAATTCTTTAGGCTTTTGGGAGGGTTGAATCAAGAGTTTATCTAATTCGTAAATAAATTTCAGAGGATCACGATTAAAGATTATCGCTTGATTAATTTGATATCTTAGTTTTTTAATTCTTACACGCCTACCACCCTTTTTGGGCATTTAATATTAGAGTTAAGTTTAAATTAATTACACTCAGTTGCCACACCTGAGTGAGAGTCAGGATTCAGGTCTGTTGCCACGCAAATGTCAGCGACAGGACCCGAAAGATCTGCCTCAATGCTCTCGGCAGCGACAGAGTTTGAATTGAATCTGTTGCCACTCAAAGGCAGCGACAGAGTTTGAAAGGAAAACTAAATGAACTTAAGAAGAATTTAACTAAATTACCTTTTATTCCAAAATCTACTTCGAAACAACAAACTGAGCCTAAATTCTAGGATTGGTCCGCTAAGGACTTCGATTTAAAATCGCTCAAGTTTAAGATCACGACAATCCCAGACTAACTGAATAACTGTCGGACTAACCCGAGTAGTATCGCAATTGACTTAAGACTTAAGATTCAAGACTAAGACTGAGATTAAGACTGACTAATGCTGAGCATTCAGCTCATTTATTTATACTTAATTTCCCTCTACTTAAGCCGCATTTTTTCCCCTACGCAAACTTATTTTCTTGTGGAGGAGGAAGGTTTTGTCTCAGGGTGTAACCCTATGCTCAATCGATTTTGATTCCGATATCGACCTGCACTTGATAATGCCAGCAACCGAATAAGAAATCAATACAGCAACCGAATAAGAAATCAATACTCATATATTCTATTATTTAAATTTAGTTTTAAGGTAATTATTACAATTTAGTTTAAATGTTCCCGCGTACGTTACAACAGTAAATCGAGTGCTGCTAAGAGTTTGTTCGGGGAGACGCTACCAACATCAATCTATCTTTTATTAATCATTAAAAGTAGAACCAGAGAGAAACCTGAGAATGGCCACCGCAGCCTTTTTCTGTCGACTGATATTTGACTAGCATCAGCGACGGATATAAAGCCCATTCTACATTAATCGCAGTCGCCAGTTGTAATTTGCAACACCCAATGACTCTCGAGCTTTAACTATCCATGTAGCACGGAATATTACAGTAATATCGCAGCAAAATTGCAATCAACAATATTACATATTGCAGTAAAATGTTACAGAAACATTATAGACATATTACACGTTTATAAATAACATTAAAATATTAGGTTATATTGTAGCGATATTACATTTTAAATAGTTAGTTAATTGATGAATTAAATAGTTAATTGATATCACTCACATTAAATTAAGTGAGGGTTTATAATACGTTAGAATTGATATCACTCACATTAAATTAAGTGAGGGTTTATAATAAGTATTAGTATGCTTTAAGCCGTAAGAAATTGATAAATCACAGACAAAAATGAGAAAAATAATTGATTGTGATTTCTTACGGCTTAGTTTAAAGCTTACTCTAGTTATTTTTAAACTCAACCTAATATTAAAATGTTATTAATGAGTACGTTTACACGTTATATTATAAATTAACTATAAATACAAAATTAAACGTAGTTTGGAAATGTGACTTCAGAAGCGAAAAAATTACACTATAAATTTATCCATGCTACTTTTAAATAAAAGATATCTGGATGAAAAAACACTTTGACAGTTTCAACACTTGTAAAATGCTGTAAAAACTAAATTTTTTTTTTAACAATTAATGAATTAATAGCCATAAACGAATATGACTAGATTCTAATATTATACATTCATTTTTTTGCTGTTTATTTACTCAATAAAACAGTTGTTAAAATATTTTATAAATGTGTTAAAACTATTTTTTTATTTAGATGTTTTTATTTGAAAATGGTGTAGAATTTTTAGTGTAGATTTCTCGTCTTTAAGGTCATATTTTTTATAAATGTCGAATGAGTATTCAGAACATTAAGGTCCGTGTTTTGAATTCACATTTATTGCTAAATGCACGTCTAAATGTGCCAATCAGCCAATAAGATGTCATCTTACATTAAGCTGATTTAAAGGTACATTTAGCGATAAATGTGAGCTCAGAATACGGACCTAAAATTCGCAATATTACAAAAGATACTATGTAAATATTACAGTAATACATTCCTAATATATTACCATTATATTACTGTGATCCATTATGGCGGACATTTTAATATTGTAGTAATATTTTTGTAATATTTCTGCAATATTTATACTATATTACACTGTAATATTGTAATGGAAAAACAATATTTTTGTGATATTACCGTAATGTTCCGTGCTATGTAGGTAGAAACTAAGTGCTTATTAGATGTCGCAAGTTTACATCCACGTTTGGCGCTGATGCTAGTCAAATATCGGTCGCATGAAAAAGGCCACGGTGGCCGCTCTCAAGCTTCTCTCTGATAGAACAAGGATAAACTGACGCTGATAGCGCTACCCAATCAGCAAGCAATATTTTTTAAATGTTTTTCAAATATTTATTTTTAATTATTTTTACATTATTAATGTTTATTGTACAAATAATATTTATTTAATATTCATTAAATATTTATTTTATATAAATTATTCATTTTAAATAACGATTAAAAAAAAATATTTATAAAATGTTTATTTAACGTTTATTTAATATTTAAAATTAATTAATTTTTTATTAAAAATAATAGTTTAGGAATATTATTTACGCAATATTTATTTAATGTTTATTTAATATTTATTTTATATTTAAAAAAATATCTAAAATAAAACTTAAAAAAATATTTATTTAATATTAATTTAATATTTATGTTTCAATCATTAATTATTTAAAATAATGATTTAGGACAAATATTTATATAATATTTAATTAATTTTAATATATTGACTTTACATTTTAATAAATCGTTTAAAATAATATAATATTTACGTAACATTATTTATTTAATGTTTATGTAATATTTATTTTATATTTAAAATAATTTTTAAAGTATAACACATTAAAAACATTTTTTAAATATTAATATAATATTTATGTTACAATTATTAATTATTTGAAATAATAATTTAGGATACTTATATAATGTTTAATTTATATTTATTTAATTTTAATTTAACAATTTAATAAATCGTTTAAAATAATATTTATGTAACATTTATTTAACGTTTGTGTTATAAATTTACTTTATCTTTAAAAAAATATTTAAAATAATATTTTATATTTATTTATCTAATATTGATTTAATATTTAAGTTACAATAATTATAATGATTTAGGATAAATATTTATATAATATTTAATTAATGTTTATTTATTATTAATCAATATTTTAATAAATTGTTTAAAATAATATTTACGTAACATTTATTTAATGTTTATGTAATTATTTTGCATTTAAAAAGTTGTTTAGAATAATATTTTAAAAAATATTTAAATTATGGTTGGGAAGCTTCACTAATTATGTAGCATAAAACAAGTGTAAAGAGGAAGTGAATCTATGTAATGAAAGAGTCACAAAAGCATAAATAAAACCTCTGAGGCACAGATTGAAACATCGGAACATAAAGAAAATGGAGATTAAGACAACATTGCACTTATTGAAACAATATGGCATATTAACAATACTAAAAATTTATAAGAAATGACATTTATTTTTTTTTTACGAACAGAGCAAAAATAGATCTTTTCATATTTCACATACTATTTCGCATATGTTAAAATTAGTAAAAAATTGGAATACTTTATATTTATTTATAAAAATATAAGTTAACTATACATGTTTCATCCTTCTGACAACATCTATTGAAATCATGTATAACAAATATGTATGCGTTAACATAAAGTATTCATTCAATCATCACGAAGCATTAGGATGCGTACGATCTTCGAAGTCAAGCAACGTCGGGAGTGGTTGACACTTGGATGGGTGACCGTTTTTTCAGGCGTAGAAATTAAATATGTTCTAACAAGTACTGTGGCTTGGCTGAAACATGTCTAGTCGTCTCCCTTTTACAAAATTACCATAGAAATTTATTAGATTAATGAGGTCACGTTAAATTTATCAAAATTATTTAATAATGCAATCAATTTTTTGCTTTTGTTGTAAATATGTTTAGTAAATATTTAAAAAATCATTTACCAAATGTCAAAAAAACATTTTCTTAAATTTTAAACAACAAATATTTATTAAATGTTAAAAAAATATTATCCAAACATTTAAAAAAACGTTTTTTTAATTTAAAAAAGGGAACTTATCTCATTATTTTTAACGTTTTTTAAATGTTTTTTAAAATGTTCTTTGAATACTATTGAAAACATTTTTTATATATTGTTTTGCTGATTGGGTAATAGCGTCTCCCCGAACACACCTTAAATATGACTTCTTCGCACATGCTCGACGATCAGGAGACGAGTTTTCGAAATAAGCAACGGTGTTAAAATAATACCAGACTATTCGACAAGATAAATGAAAATGTCCGGCCGGATAAAAGAAAATATTCGACTATCCGATATTCAGTATCCCCCATAGTTATCCCCCCCAGAGATAGGATGTTATGAACATTTAATGTTGTTTTTCTCAAAAACTATTATTTTTATTCAAATGATAATATTTAATTTGCCAATGAATTAAAACAATATTGCTTATTTTAAACGACCTGACTGGCCACTTTATTAAATCAATATATTAACACGATGTCGTGCCGCTCCGTGCACTTCGGGGTCCGTCCTCCGTCGGGGCCCTTTGCACCGCTGGTCACTTATTATTTGCTGCACTCTGCTTGTTCGAGAGCGCGCTCCCGGGGACTGGGGTTTAATTAAGGCACTCTCGCCGTGGATAATATGTACACTTTATTTCACTACTTAACTTCACTCGATAGGTTACTTTACAGCAGTGTTACGTGACAGAATAACGCGACAGATTGATTATTGACTGAGCCCGACTCGGCGTTGAGCTTTCCCTTTTTATTCCAGTTTTCTGGGTTACGTTGCATCTTTGCCGATCAGCGTTCCTGCTACTCGGCAAGGCTGCTGCGTCTGAATTTCGATTATTCGGCTCTAATTGGGCCGTTGCGTTATTTTCTTATTGTCGCGTCCGGAGTTGCGCGATTGATATTTCGCCGAATGCTTAGTCGCAATCTACATATGTCGGTTACGAAGTCGGATGGGGAAATTCGGCTCGTAACAACGACTTTTCGACACTTGTTTTGGGTCTTTCTCAAATGTAATTTATAATTGTAAAAACATAATGTATAAACGAAAATATAATATCTCTCTAATTTCTTATAAATTTAATGTGACGAATATAGAAGTACTTTAAATAGTGCAGTTTTAAAATTAAGTAGACAAAAAAGGGGAACACGGGAGCGTCCCAGATGCGCACAGTAATAAACGGACACAGTAGGCTGAGTAAAACGGACACAGACCAAATGCGCACAGACTAAATGCACACGGACCAAATGCGCACGGACCAAATGCGCACAGACCAAACGGACACAATAACCAACAAACTTACCACATGGGTTGCGACTTTTCGGGCACTTCTACTGACGGGGTGAGTGCGGGAGAGGAAACGAAGCCCCCCCTTGCAACCCCCGTGTGTGTGTGTGTGTGTGTAGGGGTGTGTGGGTGGGTGCGTGCGTGTGTGTGTGTGTGTGCAAAGCATTCTCTGCACCACATAGGTTTTCGACTGTGCGCATTTGGTCTGTATGCATTTGGTCTGTGCGCATTTGTTCTGTGCGCATTTGGTCTGTGTCCGTTCCACTCAGCCTGCTGTGTCCGTTTATTACTGTGCGCATCTGGGACTCACTCGGGAACACACAGACAAGACAGAAAAAAATTAAAATTTTTTTACGAACTACCTTTAATGTAATATTAAATATTCTAATACGCAAAAACTTCTTGCAACCATCTCGTTCGTCATGAATTATGCAAGCAAATCATAAGTCTGAAACTAAAATTGCATTTCTTTAAACTAATTGTTGATAGAACACATATTTTATGTAAAATCAATAACTTACATGATTGTGAGTCAGTTCAAATTTTATAATCAAACATTATTGTAAAGTATTACTTGTGTCTGATTAAGGTTGCGACGTGAATATCGATCGCGTCAGCAACTTTGTCGTGCTCTAATTTTTCTCTAATTCTTAATTGGACGCCAGGCGCGGAAATCCGTACCGCACAAAACTCGAAAAGCACTCGATACACGACGGCTAAATGCCGGCTAGCACACACAAAGTGGTAGAGGAGGGCAAGATGCTTTCATTTCGCGGAACAGGAGAGGAGATATCTCGATATTAAATAAACATTAATTTAATAAATATAAGAAGAATATATTGAAGATCCAGAATTAACAGGTGAGAACGAAGAATACATGGCAGCCACCAAACATTATTCTCTCATGTGACTGTCTCATAACTCGATATAATATTCGCGATACAATAAAATTTCTATGCTTTATCGAAGTCTAACTAAGGCTCGGTATCGAACAATACGGTACGTCTAACTCTAACGGCGTCCGGGATAGATGTTCGGCTCATTACGCATATCTAAAGATTCCTCGTCTACGGGATGACGCATATGACTCTCCTCGGTATGACGCATATGACTCGTGCACTCTCGGTATATTCAAACGGCGAGTGAATTCCAGCAACTCCGCCCTATCGCACTATCTCGTCGCTATGCACTCTACTTTTCACAATCTGACTGCCGATTCGACATTTTCCCCGAGGGAGGAAACGGTAGGCAAAAGTATTAAACCTAGGAGACGGAGATCGACACGGCCCCGCTATACGGTGACTCTAACCTCGGCAATTTTTACCCGCAATTACTCTTTGCTATCCTACCGAACGCTCGGTAGGGTATATATTCGATAATCTGTCGCGAAATACAGGGCCGGCCGCCTCCGTCCTTACCGCGTGGTTGAAGTGGTAGCCTTACGGTCTCTGCGACGTCGTCAGTGAGCGCTGAACCGCTCTCGATGTCGTCTCGCCGAACAGTGAGACGGCGTGAGTGAGCGGGGACACCACGGGCATCGATTAGGATCTCCGCATTGTCGTTGTGCATCGATCCGCGCGCAGGGATCTTCCTATTGATAGGGCGTCGCTTCCTTCTCTTCGTTTCTGCGAGCCGAGGACGCCTCCAGTCGCGACACCGCGCAATTTGAAGGCCGCTGGTCTTCATGGACCGATGGCTTGCTGCCAGATCTGTATTCCTTGGCTCGGGTTGATCAAGTCCCAGCTTTTCCGATGTCGGTCTCGACTATCTTTGACCGCTCCGGCTGGGGGTCCTTCACTCGGCTTCACGGAGTGCGAAGCGTGTTCTATTTTCCCCCGGCGTCGTCCTCAAGAGCATCCCGCTCCTTTCGGCTCGCTCTCGTCTTCCCAGTTCCTGAAAGAAGGCGATATGCGGTAGCGACCGCCTTACAATCCTTCACTCTCCTGCCATGATAACTTTGATCGTATACTTGCTCTGCTTTTCTATGGTCCGGGATCCCGCCGCTCAGCCGCTCCTGCAATTCTCCTCGCTGTCCCTCGACGACTGCTCCTTTATTACATGGGATACTTCTGGTACATCACTTCTCCTGCGCATTGCGCCTTTCGCTTGTCGGATTTCTAAGTACTTTATAATAATATTTAACAGAAAAGGAGAGACCGGCCTCCCCGTCAGGGTAAGGAACGGCCCCAAATGACCTTTCCCGATCGGGCCATTCCGGCTCTTGTGACGGACGAAAAACGTCACGTCACAAAGTATGTCAATTATTCATTAAAAAAGTGATACTATAAACATGTAAAAGATGTAGAAGTTAAGTGCAAGTGTGGCAGTTTAGTGGGAAGTCGCTTATAAAAATCACGATTATTACGCAGCTGTGGTTGATGAAAAACTAATTTAGATGACAAACGTGATGGTTCGAAGTTATAAGATGTCAAGTTATAAGATAAATAAATATTTGAATACTTGAATACTAAATGTGTAAGATTAAACCGACTCAATTATACGATCACAAATAGGATTTAAATTCTCCCTGTCTTCTTGTGCATTAACAGTATAAGAGTGTTTTTTAATAAGAAACATCTCCGCAATTTCTCTTCTTTTAATATTTTCTTCTTTGTGTAAAATTTCAGGAGCTAACCAATTAAAGTCATGATCATGTGATAGGCGATGTTTGCTTATGACAGACTGATTGCTTTCATGTTTTTAAATATTTTGTCTATGTTCTTTCAATCTAGTTTCTAGGTGTCTTTTTGTTTGTCTAATATATGTTGCGTTGCAGTCATTGCAATTTATTTTGTATACTATATTTGTATTTTTATTAAGTTCTAATTTATCTTTGCCCTTTTTTATAAGTTGATCAAGTTTTTTGGGTATTGTATATACCGTTTTAAGCCCACATTTGTTTAGAATAGAACGTAAATTTTTACTTATGCTTTTAATGTAGGGAATTGTAATGCAACGTTTTATATCAAAATTGTTTTTTTTTTTTTTATTGTTGGTGTTAATGTGATTGCGAAACTTTAATTCTTTGAGTCGTTTTTTGATGTGTGTTAATAACCTATATAGGAGAGCAGTTGTTTAAAAAGATACTCTTTACAATTTCTAAATTTTCTTGGTGGAAGCATTCATCTAAAAGTAAAATTGCTTTAACAACAAAACACGTGATAGTGTTAGTATTGTGTTTTAACGGGTGGTGTTTAGAGCTCGAGCTCTAAACACGAGTTTTCGCTGCTTCATCTCGCGCATTGTCGACGTGCCGTATCAACGGCTTTCGGCGATGAGCGAACGGTAACACAGCGATCACTCGCTCCCGGCATGACCCGAAACTTTGTGAGTCCGTGCGTGTCATCCGAGGACCGCATGATTTTCTGCGTTTAGGGATCGCACAACGTTTCGGCACGATCACCGATCGTCAATCTTGCGCTTGCTCTTGCCCGCCAAGCAACTCACAATTTTCTTTCGGCTTTTCACCTTTTCTAAAATTCTAACATCCGCTACTCGGCGGTATTCCTCGTCTCAAGTATCAAATTCGAACTCAACTTTTGTATTGTAGATTTGCAAAACAAATTTGCGTTTATTTTCACTATCATATTCATAATTAGCACGTCAAAATTCCTAAGTATACGCAGTTTAAAAAAAAAAGGAGGTATTTGCTTTTCGGAACTTTATCCTAAATTTGACTTTGAATGACATCGGCAAGATCATATTAATCTGAATTTTTTATTTAATACGGACTTTAAAATTGTCTTAAGAATCTCCTTATATATTATAGAAAGAGATACGTGACACTACAAAATGAGTAAAATTACGACCAATTTTTTTAAAAAAAGATATAAAGAAACGCTAAGTATACGCGCGCAAAAACGCCCTCAAAAATGTATTCTTGTACAAAACAACTTAGATTTGACACTACAAAATAAATGTATTAAGTTTTTTCTTTACAAAAATAATAATATGAAGGAAATGCGTCAACCATAAAAATTGTAACAAACCATACCCGTCGGGCGACCAACGACCGCGATCGGCCCGGCCGACCAACCGCCGGACCGTAATACGGGCATCGGCCCGTGATAAATTTCTATAAACCGACGAGACAACGACGGCCTTGACGATCGTCTGTCTCCCGCCAGCATCCTGATCGACGAGATACGAGAACCAGAGGAACCCGAAGGCTCACGGGGATCCCCGAGCCTCCACCCGAGCGGATATAAAAGGCCGCTCCGGTGGAGGCGCAGATCACTTCTCGATCCATCGGCATCCGGCACCGATCAGGCCGATACCGAAAGAAGATTTTCCGAACGAACAGCAGAGTAGAGAGTTCTACGCCTTCGCCGAAGGTTCTCGGCTGCTGCTTACTCTATTCCTTAAAAGAACGGACGGACTAGTGGGGTGGAGAGTTCTTCGTCTCTCTCGAAGATTTTGAGAGTCCGTATACCGTCTCCCTTACTCGTCATCGCCGGCAGACAGAATTCACCGAATCATCCGCGCACGCCGCCCCCATCACGCCGCGCATCTCATCAGCCTCCAAGATCGAGCGTCCCGCCGTGCGGTCTACCGCCGTAGCGTCTCGCGTCCCTCGAACACCACGGGACGCATCGCACGATACAAACAGCTGATCGGCCGGCCGAAAGAAAGCGTAGACACACAAACCTGTATATAAAATGTAAAATAGTTTCGTATTAAAATATATATATTATTAAGATCAAAACTCAAACTTCTGCTGCCTCAAAAACCTTTTTCTGCCCTCGCGCCAAAAAATAAACCGACGAGCTAGTCCGTGCAGGAAACAAGATTGTTACAAAATGGATGTTTATACGAAATAGAATATCTATTTTTTTATTATTATTCTTTAGCTGGCATTCATAATTTGATTTTTTGTTAAGCCCACATCAGACTAGAAATTGATATTGGGATTGATTACAAATATTACAAATATATATTTTAATACAAAAATTTGGCGCTGCTACTACCACACACATACACACACACACACACACACACACACACACACACACACACACACACACATTCAGATGCACGCATAAAAGAAAAAGAAAGAAAGCTGCCATATTATTCGATTTAGCAGTGCCAAGTTTTTGTAGTAAAATTAATTATACACGCGAACATCGATCTAGTGTTGGCTTATACAGGCGTTATTAAATATACATGTTTCTGTTTTTTTTTAATAAAAATAATTTTTTCTTAAATATTCTTGAAAAAAAAGTATTTAAATATCTTTTACAAACAAAATTTATTGCTTATAAATGTAATAATAATTTATTAATACGATATTATTACATTAAATTTTGAGGAAATATTCAAACTTAAAACTCGTAATCGAGAAAAAACAAATTAATATAACAAACAACTTTAAAAAATAACTGAAAATTTATGTAATTGTTCCATTTTGTGAAAAATTCGTTCAGGTCCGTTATCCGTTGTTTTATGCAGGAAAATACATGAAATGCATAAGTCACGTTCCGAGTTGCGCATGAAATGCATAGACTGTATCAAACGCATCAGCTACCTCAAGTCGAACTAAAAGCAATCAATACACTGTCTGATGGCAACGTTACCCTCCGATCCCGCCGTAGGTCGGAGAGGCGTGTCCGAAATGGATTCAAACGTTAACCAGTACTGCAATAATTCAATATCCTCAATAATTTCGGAAAAATCTCGGTAATGGGCACCAAGTGCAATAATTCGCGCCACACAAAAATCATTATACATATCTATCCATGATAGCATATGCTTCGGTTAGCCCGCGGCGGGTCTTTTTATGACGCGGGATTCGAAAAAAGGAAATGTTTTGCGCATACGTATAAATATATATTTCATAGTAATACACAGGATTGGAAATAGTGTGTTACGCGGTATACAGAGATTCAGGTACGCGGTGCGTTGTAAGGCAAGTTAATTATAACATTCTTACTTCGTACTTTCGATTGCTTAAGTCGTCATTATAATCCGATATGTAAGTCTCTTCGAGAGTGCGAGACGCAACGTGACAATTATTCGGAATTTACCGCGACATACGATAATTCAATACGACTTGAAAGTACTTTACGATACTCAATACCAAAGTTCTCAATATAATTTCAACCGTTACAATGTACAATACAATAATAGTTGACTCAATTTTATTTATACGGTACAAAATATTTTTCGACAATACTTTATTACGATACACGATATAAGGTGACTGTCGGCGGCCGCTCAGGCGGGGAAAAAGATCTCGAACTCGCGAACAAGCTCACGAAATTCTTCACACGAATATGCGAATATACGCGAAATACTGAGACGTAACTGAAATCGATACGTTCGCGACGCGAAAATTACGATATGTAGAAAATATACCCAAAGAAATTCGGGGCCGGCCGATCCGCCGCACGTGGCTGAGAATACTTAATATCTTTGTTTTCCTCGCTCCAATATGACTCTGAGCTCTCAGAAGGAGAGACGGCACAATAATTAGACGCGGAGAAGGATGGCTGGAACCGATCTCACCTACCGAGATATGCCATATGGAGGCCTTACAAAAGGGAGCGTCCCAGATGCGCACAGTAACAAACGGACACAGACCAAATGCGCATAGAGCGAAACGAACACAGTGCGAAACGGACACAGTAACAAACGGACACAGACCAAATGCGCACAGAGCGAAACGGACACAGTGCGAAACGGACACAGACCAAATGCGCACGGACCAAATGCACACGGACCAAATGCGCACACTGCACATGCGCACACTGCACGTGCGCACGGACCAAATGCAATCCATATACATTGCAAGCAGAGTAAAGTCCACATAGGTTAGCGACTTGGACGGGGTGGGTGCGGGAGGGGGGCCAAAGGCCCCCCTTGCACCCCCCCCCGTATGTGTGTGTGTGTGTGTGTGTGCGTGCAAAGCATTCACTGCATCACATGGGTTTGCGACTTTCCGTGTATGCATTTGGTCTGTGCGCATGTGCAGTGTGCGCATTTGGTCTGTGTCCGTTTCGCTCTGTGCGCATTTGGTCTGTGTCCGTTTCGCACTGTGTCCGTTTCGCTCTGTGCGCATTTGGTCTGTGTCCGTTTGTTACTGTGTCCGTTTTGCACTGTGTCCGTTTGTTACTGTGTCCGTTTATTACTGTGTCCGTTTGGTCTGTGTCCGTTTGTTACTGTGTCCGTTTCACTCAGCTTGCTGTGTCCGTTTATTACTGTGCGCATTTGGGACTCACTCTTACAAAATGGTTGCTGGTGGTCGCTCGTCCGCTTGCCTCAAGAGAGTCGAGATCCTTAGGGCTTGCACCTCTCGTGTCGCTGGCTCGCCGAACAGTGATTTTCGGGAAACCGGCTGCGATTCCGCTGAGTCCTCGCGGTGGTACTTGCGCACCCCGCGTAATTTTCGAGAAACTTTGTCCGCTGTCAATCGGGATATTGAAAGATCTATCGTTTTTTCAGGACTTTTCTTTGCCATCTCCTGCTGCCACCTCTCCAAATTACGCCTCGCGGTACAACTCGCCCTCGACTCGCCAAACCGCGGCAATCTTGTCCGCTACGGGATGTCGGGATACACCAGGGCCTCCGAATACGTCCTGCAGTACGCCAAATTTTCCTCGAATGAAGTCGGAGTGTTCTGCAGACTTTCGGCCCTTCGATTTTTCGATCTCTTTTCTGGGCGTGACACCGTGTGCCTCCGAACGGCTACGATAAGAACTCAGCCGATGAATATACAGTTCCGGATCCTACCGACACCGTCGTATAGCTGCTTCCTCGGTACCCTCTTCACAGCTTTTCCGATTTACAACAAAAATCTCCTTCGGCCTCTCACCCGGATCTCATTCGCAATTCTGCAGTCACTAAACAAAAGCACTTAACAAAAAGTAATTAAATTGAAAGACACGATAAGACGCACGAGAATACGAAAAGATATACGTTGTCGAGGTGGAGAGATCGCTCCCCGCCGACACAAGGGCGCAATTCCAAATTTCCTCCTCTCAGTCGAGCTTAGGCCCTTGTGACGGACAAAGTCATATCACAACTGGAAAGAGTGCTAAGAATTCAATACAGTTGGTACAATCTGGAGAATTCTGAGCGCTACCAAATCGCTATTGCGCACATTGACTAAGGCTACGTTCCGATATTCACTGCTAGTACTGAAAATCTATAGAGTATATAATGTAAACTATAGATTTTCAGTACTGACGGTAAATATCGAAACGCAGTGTAAATTGGAACAATTTTCTATGCAGTCTATGCGCTCTATGCGCATTTCAGAACGCACCCTTAAACATCGTGCAAACCTAGAGAACAGTAACGTCCAATCGCCGCTGTCTATACCGATTCTTTTTTGTTAATTTAGCATGCGTACTTTTCTGTAGGCCTATTCTATAACTCCTAACGACAATGTCGATATCGTTATATTGTCGTTGCGCACATATTATATCCCAGCAAACACAGAATATAGACGCAACATTGCACAGAAGTAACATGTAAGATAACAGATGTTACCTTACAATCATGTTAATGCAATCTAGATTGTTATCCGAGTACAATATAATGGTTTTATATTAATTTTTACATTTTTTTATTTACTCGCAATATTGAAATAATAGTAACATAACAACTCTTATATAACGGATTTTATATTGAAGTTATATTGATATTATATAATATTTTATATAATATTCGTATTGCGCAATACAGATCTATTATATTGATATTATATATAAATTACGCGGGAAAGCTTTCGGCAGCGCCATTTCGGTGACGCGCTATACATATCTGCGCGCTATCTGCTCTGATCGTTTGATGATACCAGTGTATCCGAGCGATGCTGACTTGAGTGTGATTGTGTGATTAACGCGGCAGTGCGACAATTCAGCGCGATCCAGACCATCCACCAAGGAACTTGACAGGTACGTTGGCGAATCTTCCATCGGATTCTTTCATTCTTTTTGTGTTCTCTCTTGGCTATTGTCTTATCGCTGTGTCTTGCTGCATGAGACACAAGATCTATTTTATCCGAGGCAATCCTTTTTATTTTTCCATTAAATATTGTACTAAATTTACAATTTGGCAGTAGAAAATATTGTACAGCTATATTTTGTAATTATTTTCAATAATATGTAATTGATTATTCCAGATATTCAGTTTGCAAGATTGAGGTTAGTCTGCAAATTCATAGCAAATTTAATAAAATCATTAATCTCAATATGAGTCGTTGAATATTAAAAAGGTCTAATTTTTACTCTCAATCTTGCAGAATTAATATATGAATGATCGATTACATATATTATTAAAAATAATTATAAAATGTAGTTCTACAATATTTTCTATTGCCAAATTGTAAATTGTAGTACAATATTTAATGGAAAAATAAAAAGAATTGCCTCGGATAGAATGAATCTTGTGTCCTACGCGATAATCCAGATAACCAAACCTGCAAAAGCAGAATTCCACAGCAAATCCATAGCCTACTGTGTCCGCATTAAGCTCGTGTTCTGTGGACAAAATCTGCTGGACAAAATCTGACAGCATATTGGCGGCAGAAAAGGAGCAGCTCAGTCGAATGCAGTCTCTATCCACAGAACACAAGCTTAAAATGCGGACACAGTAGGCTATGGATCTGCTGTGTGGGATTCTACTTCTCCATATCATTTTAGTACATACTATTATTTAGTAATATACTATTTTCTTTTTTCAGGAGAATTGATTTTACGTTACGCACATCTGACAGAATCAGAGTTTGATAACATAGTCGCAGAATGGTTACGATTCGCCAAACAGAGGAAAGAAAGAGATGGAAAAAATAAAGAAAAAGAGATTCAGCAAAATAGAGGCGATGGAGAACAGCGTTTAGTATAACATACTAATCCCAGTTAATATTAAGCTTTTATTAATATGTAAAGTGTGTGCAATTTATAATTCTTATAAATACTTTACAATGTTTTTTAATAACATTTAGATATTGAATTATTTAAGAGATTTATGGAATGATGTTGGTTCCATTCTTATGAAACTGTTAACTTTTCTTTTTATTGATTTATGAATTCAAAGAAAGTGATTTATTTTTGTTAAAAAACCAAAGAATAACATACAAATTTTGCTGCATATCCTGCGGCAGAATCTGTATGCTATTCTTTGTTTTTTAACGAAAATAAATCACTCTTTGAATTCATAAATCAATAAAATCCAAAAATTTATACTGTAAGTTTTTTCTTAAAAGAATAGAAAATCAAATGTTTTCTTTAATTATATTATACTTTGGCCGCTGTACAATTATAATGTATTTTTTTTTTAATTGTGATATAATTGTATTAGTGCAAATATTTTTTTTAATTTTTTAAATAAAAATTATATTCAAATATAAATATCATTATCATTTTTGTGTATTTATTTTCGTGATACATTTATTTTAAGAGGTAAGAATTTAATATTCGACTATATAAAAATATTATTTATAGCTTTTATAATTATGTTAAATGTAAACAATTTATAATTTTTACAAATACTCTACAATGTTTTTCAATAACATCTAGGTATTGAATTAATTGAGATACATAAAACGATGTTGGTTCCATTCTTAATTGAAGTCAGTTTGTATTTTAGAATCAGTAGTGAAGGTTTATATATATATGATTAGGTAAATGTTGAAATTCAACTGTGAACGCTGAAGCAAATTAATTAAAATAATTTTAACAAAAGCATTGGAGTTACACGTGTGTTATATTGCAATTATATTATTGAGTGGGAAATTACAACTAACAAGCACGTTACATGTAACTTTGTGTTTGCTGGGTATTAAACGCGGCGATGATAATTTAAGAAATTTTGGGCTGTGTAGATGCGAGATAACGACTTCTTTCGCATATATTGTATAAAATAAAAAAATGTTTTATATATAAAATAATTTGATGTTTCCTATGATTTTATAAATATAATATAAAACATTTTATGATATTATTTTTCTTCTTACTCAATGATAATTTCTTAGAAATGTGTTTTGTAGATACTAATTTTAGGAAAAGCCTTTGAATTAATTTTGTACAAAAGCAAACATACATATTATATACGTTTTCGCAGTAAATTAATTCAAAGACTTCCTGAGATTAAGGCCTAAACACAATGCTAGGCAAGAGGCAATAGGAACAGGAAATAAAGAAAGAGAAAAAGAGAGAAGATCCTTTCTCTCTTTTATTATTTCTATTCCTATTGCCTGCTGCCTAGCATTATGTTTAGGCTTTTAGTATGTGCTTAGGACAAATGAGGTTAATACAATAGCAACATTGCAGTTATATAACATACGTTAATCTTAATGTAACTGTTATATCGCGTTAATACAACTATATAGCAATCTATATTGCTGTTATATAATTGCAATATAACAGTCATATAATTGTTGCATAACATTTATGTTTTATCTCAGTTAAATGTTATATTTATATAATATAACTATAACATTGTATGAGTGGGAAATTACAATTAACAGACGTTACATGTAACGCACATATTATATTGCGTGTTATTTCCCATTTTATTGTGCCAACATTGATGTTATGTAATTGTGTTTGCTGGGATATGACAAAAAAACTGCACAATGACAATATAACGATACTGAACTGTTGTTAAGAGTTACAAAATAGGTCTACTGCTCTCTCGATGTTCGGATCTTCATGTATCGTCTCTCATGGTAGGTCGGCAATAAAAAATATAACGACCTATCCGCAGAATGCTTCTTAACCTCCGATTATCGCATAATTCTTATGATACGTAACGCCTTTCTGAGATACACAACATTTGATGATTGGGATGAATCAATAACAGGATGGATTACCGCGAATATTTTTCAAATACAACAAATTCCATACCAAATCTAGAATTAAGGATTTCTTGGTCTCCGAATTAAAACATTGTTTTAATAAATAATTTAAGAAAATTATGAGAATCTTTATGGAGACTTTATGGAGGAAAACAGCCTTATAAATCCTCCTCCTTTGTAAGTAGACTTTTTTAATAATAAATTATCAAGTATATTTAAAAGATAATATTTGAAAAATATGACAAATACATCTGATTTTACCATATTTAGTACAATATATTACTTAAAAAGGAAGAAGAATTACTTTTGATTAAAATATGCACAAGCTAGTCTTTTTTTTTCTGTCGTGATGGCACAATATAATTAAATAGTTAAATATTACATTCTAAGAATATTATATAACATATTACGTATAACATATTATATTTATATAATGTTGCTGTTATTTTCTTATAATGGAATAACAAAAATATGTGACAGTTTTACAACATAGTGACAGTTTTATATTGCGGATATAAAACAAGCTACGTAATAACAAGAAACATATTAACTTAACTAACATCTGTGATAAGTTATCCTCATGTTAGGTCACAGTTATAAACCATGTTTATTGATAGGATATAAATAAATAAATAGAATCACTTTCTTATGATAGAAACTGATCAGCTAGTAATTAAGAATAAAAATTAAGAAAGACAATATGTCTATCATAAAAGTGATTATAACTGTACATAATAACGTACAAAGTGTTGAGCAGGTTCATGCGCACGAGTTCGGTGCGGCCAAGGTCGAAGTTGTCTGCTGGATCAAAACCTAAGCCCTCACTGTGTAAGGTGCACTCGCAAGTGCTCCCAAGCACTTCCGCATCAAGTCGCAGATTCACGCCCCGTCTGCGGAACCGACGGAACTACTTACAAGAGTGCCTGCCACTTACGACTCGCCGCTTGCCGCGCGGGCCGCGCCATTCCCGTCGCTTATAAGGGTCATTGCAAACGTAAGTTTCTTTCTCTCCCCCACTTCGCCCCTTTCTCTCGCACACACAAAAAATCTGGTTTTAAGCAAAGAAACAAATAGAATCAATCGATTGCTACTTGCATAGAAATGGGCTTTATTATTGTATGTTTTGCAAGATCTTGAAAATTTTTCATAACAAGAATTACAAAGTAGCCAAAACATGATCTTTAAATAGAAAGTTACGCGAATAATAAAATTCAATAGTAAATTTTTAGTATCTTATTTAATAAAATTTATAGTAAATTCGGTCGCCTTAGGCTGGATCTAAGATATATATAGTAAGTCTTAAGCCGTAAGGAATTAACCAATTATATTCGATTATTCTTCTCACATTCAGTTATGATTGGTCAGTTTCTTATAGCTTAACGTTTACTATACCTATTGTAGACCCGGCCTTATACTGACATTGAACTCGTGTTGCACTAAACCGTACATATGCAACAGTAAGTCCAAAATAAAGAAACAGAGGATTTCGATCGAACGCATTGCATTACAAAAATTTGCATTTAGTGTACACTAGTACAGGCACAGTATAAGTAGAAACAGTAGGTTCACTCGGCGTCGGTGCCTTGGTGCCTCTCATGACTAAAGATCCGCCATATTGTTGATTGTACGCGGATTTCAATCATTGGTGCAAGTTTTCGGCCGCCAGCACCAAGATGATCCCATTGGTGGCGACACTTTGTCGCCATCTTGTTGGTTGTGTATATCGTGCGCACAAGTCATGCGCATGGAACGACCATTAGCATGATTTTCAGCAGAGTGAACCTACTGTTCCTACTTATACTGTGGTACAGGCAACTGAGGTCGCTATTATTTTTGTTACACATGCACCGACAGTGTCCTTTTCTCACCTGTAACTTCACACTTAACGATTAATATTTCAATGCACAGGTAACAACAAATATTGTGCGCAACACATTCCGGTTCGGCTGTTGCCCGCTCGTGTGTCCATATCTCGCATTTACAGGCATCAGCTGAATTATCGTACTAGTTGCACAAACATATAGTTTTGTTATTTACTCTTTCTTCCTAGATTTTTTCAAAATGTATATTATTATTTTAGTTTTAAAATATTCCGTTTTTTTTAAATCAATATCTATTTTACATGCTTTATTGTTACTTATATTTGTTTCTTTATTGATATTCTTTAACTATTTAATAGATTATGTTATAATATTAATTTTTATGAAACTGGTAATTATTCAGTTTAAGGAAGGCAGCTTCGATGATCTTGATCTTGACATGTGTTATCAAGGTCATCTTCCTGAGTGACCTTTAAAACATTTTAATCGTCGCTCGTGATTCGCTAAAAAGTTATTAACAAAAAAAGTTTCATAAATACGACACATGATAATTATTCAGTATAGGAGTACATCACATAGGTTTGAGACTTTCACGCGTAGCGGGCTCCACCCACACTCCTCCTCCCTTGCTTACAAAACGAAACAACATCCACGCAATAAATTAATAGATTTTCTTATTTTAAAGCACGCAAAATTGCGTGCTTTATTTTAATAATACAACACATAAATAAGACACATGATAACACAGGCACACAAAAAAAAAGTGGTTGGTCCGGCGGACTAGACTAGTCAATCCTTATGTATTTCGACCCGCTGAATCCTAATCCAAGATCAGAATTGCAAAGTTAGCTCGCATTTTCTAACCTAAAAAAAATTTTTTTTTAACTGTTGGTCCGGCGGACCAGACTAGTCTATCCGTATGTATTTTGACCCGCTGAATCCAAATTCAAAGTCAGAATTGCTGAATTGGCTTATTTTTTCCTAACCTCAAAAAAGAAATTTTTTTTTAAATGTTAATCCGACGGACCAGAATAGTGTATCTTTATGTATTTTGACCCGCTGAATCCAAATTCAATGTCAAAATTGCTGCATTAACTCATTTTTTCTTAACCTAAAAAAAATATTTTTTTAATCTTGATCCGGCGGACCAGAATAGTCTATTTTTATGTATTTTGACCCGCTGAATTCAAATCCTAGGTCAGAATTTCTGAATTGGCTCATTTTTTTCTAACCTCAAAAAAAAAATTTTTTGTAATGTTAGTCCGGCGGACCCGAATAGTCTGACTTTATGTATTTTGACCCGCTGAATCCAAATTCAATTTCAGAATTACTGCATTGGCTCATTTTTTCCTAACCTCAAAAAACATCTTGTAAAAGCAGTTTGGATCACAAATGTATAATCCGGAACGTGCAGGCTTGCGTAACCACATTACCCGGGGAAAATTTTCTAGAAAATCACAAAAGTCAAGATTACAGAAAAAAAATAAGCAAAAATGATGGAGAACTATAGAAAACTAGGTTGCCTAATAAATCTTAAGTTGTATTTCTTAGATTCTCATATCGACTACTTCCCAAAAAATCTAGGTAATTATAGTATATAAGAACAGGGAGAAAGATTTCATCAGGACATCAAGGAGATGGAGTATCGATAGCAAGGCAAGTGGGATGTGAATATGATGGCTGATTTCTGCTGGACGCTCAAACGTGATGTCTCTGTGAAAGGAAAAAAACGTAAGAGAAAGCCATTGCACAGAACCTTCGAGAATAAAAGAGATATAATAGAAAAAGAGAGTGAATTTTTTACGCTATTCACAGAAGCTCAAACTTATCATACGTATTGAATTTTCCCCGGGTAATGTGGTTACGTAAGCCTGCACGTTCCGGATTATACATTTGTGATCCAAACTGCTTTTACAAGGTGTTTTTTGAGGTTAGAAAAAAATGGGCCAATTCAGCAATTCTGACCTTGAATTTGGATTTAGCGGGTCAAAATACATAAAAATAGACTATTCTGGTCCGCCGGACCAAGATTAAAAAAATATTTTTTTTAAGGTTAGAAAAAAATGAGCCAATTCAGAAATTCTGACCTAGGATTTGAATTCAGCGGGTCAAAATACATAAAAATAGACTATTCTGGTCCGCCGGATCAAGATTAAAAAAATATTTTTTTTGAGATTAGAAAAAAATAAGCCAATGCAGCAATTCTGACATTGAATTTGGATTCAGCGGGTCAAAATACATAAAGATACACTATTCTGGTCCGCCGGGCCAATATTATAAAAAAATATTTCTTTTTTAAGGTTAGGAAAAAATGAGCCAATTCAGCAATTCTGACCTTGGATTTGGATTCAACGGGTCAAAATACATACGAATAGACTAGTCTGGTTCGGCGGACCAACAATTAAAAAAAATTTTTTTAGGTTTGAAAATGCGAGCTAACTTTGCAATTCTGACCTTGGATTCGGATTCAGTGGGTCAAAATACATAAGGATTGACTAGTCTAGTCCGCCGGACCAACCACTTTTTTTTTGTGTGCCTGTGTAATTATTCAGTATAGGAGCACATCACATGGGTTTGCGACTTTCCACGCGTGCGAGGTCCACCCTCCTCTCCGCTTACAGAGCAAAACGATGTCTACGCTTTACCACAAGGGTTTGCGACTTCAGATTTGAAATTGTGGCCAAATAGCAACTTCAAAATGTTTGGATTAGGTTGTAACCGAACTCAACGAGTAAAAGATTGTAAACTTGGAATACTTGAGTTTACTTGAATTTTCTTACTTTATTGATGTATTAACGGTCGCCAGGTCGATGTTTTTCCCCAATCGCCAGGGATGTGGCCTCGCCTTGGTGCGTTAGTCGGCCGGAATGATAATCTGTATTACTCAAATATCCAGTTGCCCGTTGTCCTGGCTCGCTGCTGGCGCTTCCTCAGCTTCGCTCGCCTTAGGGGAAGGCCCTCGTCGCTGCTCGTGGCGGGATGACGCAATCTGACTCCCCCTATGGATAATGGACTCGCCCGGGATGGCGTTGTAGAAATAAGCACGACACACTTATATTTTCACAATGCTCTGCTTTTTATTAATCACAATCACACGTACACAGGCCTCGCACGATCGGCAGGTGCGTACGGCGATCTTCACTTCCGGATCACGCCCTTGTTGCTACGTACCCAAGATATCGCGATGTTTTACGCGCTCGCGAATTTCACACGCGGAAAATATCTGCGATCGAGTGACGTCGAGTAGTAATCGCGACACTAATTACACAGGCACACAAAAAAAGTGGTTGGTCCGGCGGACTAGACTAGTCAATCCTTATGTATTTCGACCCGCTGAATCCGAATCTAAGGTCAGAATTGCAAAGTTAGCTCGCATTTTTTAACCACAAAAAAAATTCTTTTTTAATTACACAGGCACACAAAAAAAAGTGGTTGGTCCTGCGGACTAGACTAGTCAATCCTTATGTATTTCGATCCGCTGAATCCGAATCTAAGATTAGAATTGCAAAGTTAGCTCGCATTTTCTAACCTAAAAAAATTTTTTTTGAGGTTAAGAAAAAATGAGCTAATTCAGTAATTCTGACTTTGGATTTGGATTCAGCGGGTCAAAATACATAAGGATAGACTAGTTTGGTCCGCCGGACCGACATTTAAAAAAAAATTTTTTTTTGAGGTTAGGAAAAAATGAGCCAATTCAGCAATTCTGACCTTGGATTTGGATTCAGCGGGTCAAAATACATAAGAATAAACTAGTCTGGTTTGCCGGACCAACATTAAAAAAAAAAATTTTTTTTTTAGATTAGAAAATGCGAGCTAACTTTGTAATTCTGACCTTGGATTCGGATTCAGCGGGTCAAAATACATAAGGATTGACTAGTCTGGCCCACCGGACCAATATTTTAAAAAAATTTTTTTTTGAGGTTAGAAAATGCGAGCTAACTTTGCAATTCTGACCTTAGATTCGGATTCAGCGGGTCAAAATACATAAGGATTGACTAGTCTAGTCCGCCGGACTAACCACTTTTTTTTTTGTGTGCCTGTGTTATTATCGCGCTCGATATATGCACTCGCCTCGATTTATAGGGCGATTCCACTTTTGCGCGCGAACGCGGTCTCGCATCCACGTCCGTTCGCTATGGATGCCGCTCGCAGACTTTTTTTCGGGATTGCTGTGATCCGTTCCGACCCCTGCATGCACCCCCCACCCGACGCCCTCCGATTGGCGCTTCCGGTGTCACATGTTTACTTCCGCCAATCGGGGGACCTCGGGTGGTTCCTTCTCACTCACACTCGGTGTCCCCTCTGTTCGGCGTCGACGGCCCGCATGCGCATACGCAACCCTCGACCCCGAACAAAAGTATATTCTATTCGAGTTTATGATTCCGGTATGTTCCTTTGACGTCCGGCTGGCGCAGCCAATAGGACGTTCGAAAAAACTAAATATACTTAAATATGCGTTCATACGCTTCTTATAATGCTCAATTAAATAAACTAACTGTGGATTCTACCGGAATCGTTAAAATATCGTGACCCCATTGGTTCTAACGACATATATGATATGTTAATGTTTAAATACCACGCAAAATAATAAAATAGATAAAATTAATTACGCGTATCTCGCGTTTCTCATCGCGCGGGTTCGTTGATCGTCGCGTCGTAAACCTCGTATAGGATCATCGCGTAGCCCAACGCGTGGTCCTCTATAGATATCGAAATTAATATATAATAACTCGTATTCCCCTATCGAATACGGAGATAGAAAGTAACGCCATTTGGCAAACGCAATATAATACGCTGAGTCTCCCTTCGCTGGTACTGCGATTGATTATTCATCGCGCTCGCAACTCGCGACACTGGGGAACATAACCCCACCTGTCAATTTTGACGAGGGTGAGCTCGCCGCTCAGGTAGTCGCTTCGCTCGGCGGATCGCGTCGGTTGGTGATTAATCGGATGTCTGCCGGTCTCTTGCACCTGTCGACGGATTATTATGCGGGTAGGATGAATCGTATGCGTTTAGTTCTATATAATTACAAAAGAAATAAACTTTATTTTGGATTACAACTTTACGCGTTTGTTCGCGCTGGATATATATATTTATGCGCCTTGGGGCTAACGAAAACATAATTTCTTACTGTAACGCTTTTTTAATATAATATGATACATCTGTTTCTTATGACTAGGTGTAGTTTCGCGACATTCATTTATACATTCGCACTCACACCTTAAACTAAATAACGCACGCTATCTACGCGGCTTTTTGATTATAAACACTTATAAATAATACATAAAATAATATAAATTTTTATATTATAAATAATATTATAAATAATATTACACGCGCGGATCGCGGTCTTGCCGGTCGCGTCACATTCGCGTTGACTTAGAGTTTTTTAACTACACTTCTTCGAAGTGCGCCACGCTCTGTGATGCCTGTGGCATCGCGTCGTCTTCTCCGTTGCTGTCGGCGATCGGCGGCGGCTCGCAGACCGTAATCCTCACGGCACTCGAGTCCGTCGGCTGTGTCGGCGTTGGAGCTGGTGTTTCCGTCGGCGTTGGTGGTCGGCCGGACGCTCCTCGGTGCTGTCCTCGGCGGATCGACTCTGTCGGTCATTTCGTTGGTAACCTCAGCTTCTCGGATCGTCTGTGTGGTACTTTCCATCCTCGCGATGGAGACAGCGAGGCTGCGGATCGGCGCAGCGCCGGATACTGCTGGCGGCTGCAAGGTTAGGTTAAAAAAAAACGGAGAGGGGTGCAAGGGGAGGGTCGGAGCCCCTCCCCCGCCAACATTTGCTCTGCACCACACTTTGCAAATGGATTAGCAAACATGCAAATAACGCATTTCATATATTATTAAGTGATACAAAATATATATATTCTAGAAATTAAAAAAGAGATAACAGTGATTGTGCAATTTTTTTCTACATCAAGAATGAAGAATTATAAATTTTTTACTTTTACCACATGAGTTTGTGACTTTATCTGACACCATATAGATAGAATTGTAGTATATATACATCAATCACAACATTTTAGTTCATTGTTCGGTCATTTTCAAAGTGTGGTGCAGGGAACGTGGGCAAGGGAGGAGCTCCGTCCCTCCCCTTGTACTTCCTCTCCGTATTTTTTTAACCTAACATTTTTAAGTCGTTATACCGCAATTTTAAATCTGAAGTTACAAACCCTTATGGTAAAGTACAAGTGCGGACGTCGTTTCACTCTGTAAGCAGGGGGGAAGTGTGGGGGACCTCGCTACGCGTTTGTAGCGGAAAATTACAAACCCATGTGATTGTACTGAGTGAGCCCCAGATGCGTACAGTAATAAACGGACACAGCAGGCTGAGTGAAACGGACAGTACACAGTAACAAACGGACACAGACCAAACGTACACAATAACAAACGGACACAGACCAAACGTACACAATAACAAACGGACACAGTAACAAACGGACATAGTAAAAAACGGACACAGTAATAAACGGACACAGACCAAATGCGTACACTGCACATGCGCACGGACCAAATGCACACACGGAAAGTCGCAAACCCATGTGATGCAGTGAATGCTTTGCACGCACACACACACACACACACACACACACACACACACACACACACACACACACACACACGGGGGGGGGTGCAAGGGGTGCGTTTGGCCCCCTTCCCGCACTCACCCCGTCCAAGTCGCTAACCTATGTGGACTTTATTCTGCTTGCAATATACATGGATTGCATTTGGTCCGTGCGCATGTGCAGTGTGCGCATTTGGTCTGTGTCCGTTTGATACTGTGTTCGTTTGTTACTGTGTCCATTTGTTACTGTGTCCGTTTATTACTGTGTCCGTTTGTTACTGTGTCCGTTTATTACTGTGCGCATCTAGGACGCTCCCGATTGTACTTCTATACCGAATAATTATGTGTTCTACTTATGAAATTTTTTTGTTAATAACTTTTTAACGAATTACGAGCGACGGCTAAAATCTTTGAAGGTCACTCAGGAGGGTGACCTTGATTACGTATGTCAAGGTCAAGGTCATCGGAGTGCCTTCCCTAAACTGAATAATTACCATTAAAGTTTTTGTAAAAAGATTGTGTATCTTAAAATTAATTATTACTTCACAAAAAATCCATAATTGTAATAAGAAACTCATACCTACATAAGTTTAACTTTTGTTGTTGTACTTTTCATAAATATTTTTTAAAAAAGGCACAAAAGTAAAGCTATTAAAAGCAATTCTAATCATTTACTAAAATCAAGAAAAAGGAGAGAAGAATGGTGTCGCAAAAAACATTATATTATTTTTGAAATGGAGAAAAATGAAATGAAATAAAGATCTTCCTTTTCTTCTTATTCTTGTTGAAAAATTGCCTCAAATTGTTTATAAGATACAACACAATCGTTGATTATAATAGTTAAAAATTGGAGAGCGTCCCAGATGCGCACAGTAATAAACGGACACAGCAGGCTGAGTGAAACGGACACAGTAACAAACGGACACAGACCAAACGGACACAGTAATAAACGGACACAGTAACAAACGGACACAGACCAAATGCGCACAGAGCGAAACGGACACAGTAACAAACGGACACAGACCAAATGCGCACAGAGCGAAACGGACACAGACCAAATGCGCACGGACCAAATGCACACGGACCAAATGCACACGGACCAAATGCGCACACTGCACATGCGCACACTGCACGTGCGCACGGACCAAATGCAATCCATGTACATTGCAAGCAGAGTAAAGTCCACATAGGTTAGCGACTTGGACGGGGTGGGTGCGGGAGGGGGGCCGAAGGCCCCCCTTGCACCCCCCCGTGTGTGTGTGTGTGTGCGTGCAAAGCATTCACTGCATCACATGGGTTTGCGACTTTCCGTGTATGCATTTGGTCTGTGCACATGTGCAGTGTGCGCATTTGGTCTGTGTCCGTTTCGCACTGTGTCCATTTCGCTCTGTGCGCATTTAGTCTGTGTCCGTTTCGCACTGTGTCCGTTTGTTACTGTGTCCGTTTCGCACTGTGTCCGTTTATTACTGTGTCCGTTTGGTCTGTATCCGTTTGTTACTGTGTCCGTTTCACTCAGCTTGCTGTGTCCGTTTATTACTGTGCGCATCTGGAACTCACTCGTTCAAATGGACACGATGCTCGAGATGAGAGGCAGAGGAAATTCAGGATAAGAAAAAGTAGGGACAAAAGATGACGGGTAAATAAGGTAGCGTAAGAACGCTTACTTTGATTGTTGTACAAATATATCATTTAAAAATTTTTAAATATTTTCTTACCATGTAGACCTGATAAAGTTAAAACGCGTGTACAAATTTAACGGCGGATAAATAATTACGAAAAAATAAGATAAAATAAAACGGACAAGGTATCGCATTGATTGCACAAACACACACAAAAAAAGAAGTGGTTGGTTCGGCGGATTAGACTAGTCAATCCTTATGTATTTTGACCTGCTGAATCCAAATTTAAGGTAAGAATAGTTGAATTGGCTCATTTTTTCCTAATCTCAAAAAAACATCTTGTAAAAGCAGTTTGAGTCACAAATGTATAATCCAAAGTGTGCAGGCTTCCGTAACCACATTATCCGGGGAAAATTCAATACATATGACAAATCTGAGCTTCTATGAATGAATAGCATACAAAATTTACTCCCTTTTTTTATTATATCACATTATATACAACTCATTTATTCTCGAAAATTTGGATTAATGAACAAACTGAAACCTAGATGTTACAAGTCTGATGAGTGAAGACCATTCATCAATTCTTTTAATAGAAGCTTGAAAGCAGTGTTGCTGCACAACACTAATGTATATGCCTCCATTCCTGTAGCGCACTCGGTAGTGATAAAAGAAGAGTACACAAACCTGAAAACAGTTCTTGAAAAAATTAAATACACGAAACATAGATGGCAAATTTGTGGGCATCTAAAAATTCTCACAAAATTATTGGGTCAACAATCAGGTTACACAAAAAATCCGTGCTTCCTATGTGAATGGGATAGTAGAGATCAAACGAAGCATTACATAAGAAAAGAATGGCCGACAAGGACGTCTTTGCAACCTGGGTCTAAAAACATCATAAATGTACCGTTAGTTGAGTCTTCAAAAATTCTTCTTCCACCTCTTCATATTAAATTAGGACTCATAAAACAATGAGTGAAATAAAAATAGTAAATGCTATCAGTATTTACAAGAAAAATTTCCAAGAAAAAAATCCAACATCTCTGATGCAAAATTGTGGGAAGGAATTTTCGATGGATCTCAAATACGTAAAATGTTAAGAGACGACAATTTTGTCACCAAAATGAATGAAGACGAAAGAGCAACATGTCTGACAAGGAGACCTTACGGGTCATGGAACACCGATTTTTTTTATACTTATAGGATTTGAAGATCAGTACCCGGACTTCAATTTCCTAAAGCAGTACGATGCGCTTCTCAAAAATACTCGAGAAAATCGATTTTGAAGATTTCCGATATCTGTAAGTACAGAAAATTTTAACCTACATACATTTGACATTACTCGTCAGTATTACATGAGCCAATTTAATTTTTATTTAAAAAATAACGAATAAATATTTAATAATTAATTAGCATTTCAATTTGATAAATGTTAAGATATAGGATTAAAAAAAAAAACTTTATTAACTTATGAAAAAAAAATTGAGGCCAGAGCGAGAATCGAACCAGCGACTCCGCGCTTACGAAACTATAGCTCTGTGCGCTCGGCTACGAGCGGCTCTGACAATAGGTTAAAATTTTCTGTACTTACAGATATCGGAAATCTTCAAAATCGATTTTCTCGAGTATTTTTAAGAAGCGCATCGTACTGCTTTAGGAAATTGAAGTCCGGGTACTGATCTTCAAATCCTATAAGTATAAAAAAATCGGTGTTCCATGACCCGTAAGGTCCCCTTGTGAGTTTCAAAGATGTCACAGAAAATTTTCTAGAAAAACACAAAAGTCAAGATTACAGACAAGAATGGCGGGAATAATGGAGAACTATAGAAAATTAGATTGCTTAATGAATCTTAAGATGCATTTCTTGGATTCTTATATCGACTACTTCCAAGAAAATCTAGGTAATTACAGTGAAGAACGGAAAGAAAGATTTCATCAGGACATCAAGGAGATGGAAAATCAATATCAAGGCAAATGAGATGTGAACATAATGGCTGATTTCTGTTGGACGCTCAAACGAGATGTCTCCGTGATAGCGAAGAAACGTAAGAAAAAGCCATTGCACAGAATCTTTAAAAATAAAAAAGTTAGATACAATAGAAAAAGAGAGTAAATTTTCTACGCTATTCACTCACAGAAGCTCAGACTTGTCATACGTATTGAATTTTCCCCGTTTAATGTGGTTACGCAAGCCTGCACGCTCTGGATCTACATTTGTGACCCAAACTACTTTTACAAGGTGTTTTTTTAAGGTTAGGAATAACTGAGCCAATTCAGCAATTCTGACATTGAATTTGGATTCAGCGGGTCAAAATACATAGACTTGGGTGGAGGCGCCTGGTCTGCAGCGGCACCGATGGTATCCGCTTCGGTGCTGTCGTTTATTGCGGAACGTATATAGCGCGCCGGTACAGAGGAGGTAATGGCGTCGATGAGAACGGGTGTGAATTTAGAGGCTCCGAAGTGAGGAGTAGTGAGGTGAGAGTGGAGGTGAGAAAGAGAATAGGAAAGTGAAAATTCGGGTAGAAGAGGACGAATGGTGGTCGGACGATTGGAGGGAAACAGGAGGACGGCGGTAGGGGAAAAATATGAAAAGATATTGTGGTGGAGTTTCGGAAGTGAGAGAGGAATATGAAGTAAAGTAGCCGTAGAGAAGGAGAGGACATTGAGAGGGTGCTGAGAAGAAAAGAAATGTCGGTTGGCAGGAGATGAAGACAGAAACGGGGAAGATGATGAGGCGAAAAGAGAGGGCGCGGATGGTGAAGATGGTGGAAAATGGGTTGGCAGAAGTGAGGCGGCAGACGGTAGCGAGCTTTGGGAACGCAGATTCTCACAGCACGTGGTCCGTCGAATGGAAAAGATAGCCGGCGCAGAGACAGTAATAGCAGGAGTGAGAGAAGGAAAGTGAGGTGGAAATAGAGGCAGAGATGAAACTTAAGAGGAGAAAAAGAGAACGGGATAATGACGGAAGAGGACAGAGTGAGGGGAGGAAGTGCGGTCGAGAGGGGGATGGAAGAGATGGAAGAGAATTAAGAAAACAGAGAGTGGAAATGTCAAAAGGATTGAAAGAGGTTAGGGAAAGATTGAGAAGTCTGGAGGTAAGGTGGGAGACGGAAAAAGAGGACTTGAATCTAGACGACGAAGAAAAGAGGGGAAGAAAGGTGTGAAGAAGCGGACAGGGAGAACGAAGAGGAAGCAGAGGGGAAGAAGAAAGACGGTCGAACGGTGACAAGCGGGAGAAGAGGCGGAAAGGGAACGAGGACGAGAGGGAGGAAGCATGGTGGAGAAGATTAGGGGGAGTAGGAGGAGGGACGAAGAAAGAGGAAAAATAACAGTTTGAATTGTATTCATAGGAGTCAGAGGGGAGACCATGAGAAAGAGAGAGGCGTGGAAAAAAGCGAGGGTGTACGAGTGGCAGAGGAGGAGAGGGAGATACGAGGAGGAACGCGAAGAAGGGAGGAGGACGATGAGAGAGATAGAGGGAAATGAGAAGGACAGAAGAGAAAGTGACGGTGGAAGGACATGAACAAGATGGAGCAGAGGAGGAACGAAAGAAGAGGAGGGAGAAAGGAGGAGAAGGGGAAGTTGGGGAAAGTTAGAGGGGAAAGATCCGTGGAGGGGTGAGAGTGGCAGAATGTAAAGGGTCGCACATGGCCAAGTCGGATAAGAAAGTGGGTTGTTTGAAGTTTTGTAAATGGTTTGTGTACGCTCCATATGGAAAAAAGCGCCATTGTAACACCCTTGGGGGTAAACAATAAATACATCTATCTGTCTATATAGCGCGCCGGTAGCCCTGCGCCTACGCTAAAGTCCTAAGACTTTGTAGGGGCGGTTGACGGGGAAGGACGTACGCTTCTCAGCGCGCACTTTCCCGTACCGTTGGCTTAGCTGTCTCCCACGGAATGAGTAACGACAAAGAGAGAGAGAGAGAGAGAGAGAGAGAGAGAGAGAGAAAAATCGAAAGCGCAATCCTCCGAGGGGCCGCGAGAGAACGCGAGAGAGCGCTTACTCAGCGGGGGTCGGGGGCTGCCGTGCTCCTCCCGGAACACAGCAATGCGCTATGTTTCACCACTCGCAATGTCTGGAAGGAAAATAAAAAAAGGGGGGTCAAAGAACCACCGATTACAGCACACACGCACTTCCGCGACGTGGAGGAAAAGAGGGAAAGAAAAAAGAAAAAAGAGAAAAACTTAGTTTTAAATACACTGGTTTTAATAAAAAAGTTTATGAAAAGAAGAGAACTCGCACCTTCACAATCGTATTCGCTCGCGGTGAGTAGATTACGCACGCACACGCTTGTTACTGTCGCACTTTCGGTTTATAATTACAAAGCAAAACTAATTAATAAATGAAGGGAGAAATTGCCACCTTGAGTCTCTCTAGAGTAAGATCGCGCATTCTAACTTCAACCCGAACCAATCGAAATTATTCTAAGTTCCGATTCGCGAAATTGTTCTAAGTTCAAGTTTTGCATTTATTGAAATAATTTTAAGTTCCGACTCGCGAAATAAGAGAACTATTCTAAGTTCGAAATTACGACGAGTGACTCTTACAGCCTTTCGGCGTGAGAGAAGGAGGCAAAATCTCGAATTTCGCCCAAAAATCGCGGCTTATATACCCACAAGTTATAGGGTTCGGGGGTGAAGAGCGCGGAAAGAGGAGCAATAAATCATCTAACGCCTGTCATTTAATTCGATAACTAATTAATTATCGTTTTTTATTTTATGGTCGTGTTGCGCCTTGCGGTACAACAAAATATTTTTGCCGTACCTTGCGGTGCGACAAAAGATCTTTCGGGATTCGTTGTTGCCCAAGGAGTAGGAACTCGCGGAAAGAGGCAGTTTTTGTAGGCAGGGTCCTCAAATCACTCACTCACTGATTCTAAATTAAATTGACATAAAAGATTTATTTCTCTGTTGTTGTACACTGGTTGCGGTCGGCGAAGGTGCCGCGTCGTGTTACACTAGATTAGATACGGCGCGTGACTCGGAGTTAACGCGTCGTCTCGTTGCTCGCTCGAGATTAGCTAGCGGCTAAGTTCCGAACTCTTAATTCACTCGTGCGGGCCGTACGTATCGGCTTGATTACTATTCACTGATCCCGCTGGCCGCTGTTCGGCAGCGGCTTAAATAGTGTCGCGGATTTAATTATTAGTGGGGGCATCGGGCCCTCCGCATGACCATATATGGTCATTCCCGCGCGCATCCGGCGCGCGGGAAATATTTGCGAGTTTAGCAACAATTGCCAAAATGCAGGTATGCATTTCCGGTGACATGATTGTTGCTAAGCTGGCTTCGCTATTTTTTTAAGGTGGCTGGTGCGTTGCCCAGTGCGATGACCGGCCGGCAGCGCACGAGGCATGTGTCACCTGACACCTTGTGATAGCGAGCCTTCCTCGGCGAGTTATCTTATAATTTTAATATTTTATTTCCTTTATTTTATGATATGAATTTATTGGTTGTGAGTGTTTCGCTCACAACAGTCGCCAGATGAACATATCGCCCACTCCTTTTAATCGCTCGCATTCCTCAATTGAGTTTTTCATAAAGGAGTTGAGGATAGGAGATTCCGGTACCACGCAGATACAGCGTGCGCCTCCTCGTGTTCGGAATTAAGTTACCCTGTTTATTAATTAAATAAGGGTGTTCGGCCCTTGCTGTCCTATCCCAAATGGTCCCGCGGGATTGCGAATTCACCGGCGCCGGCAAGAGCGTAGGCTTACTCCCTCTCCGAGGAGTAATTAATGAATTAAATTAATTAATTGATTTGCGATTAATTTACTACTAATGATCTAGAGCCGCGGCGCCTCAGAGAGAAGCCGGCTAGGGGAAGGATCACTCCACTTTAGAAGATTTTTTGATATTTAATTCGGTTTATTAATGGTGTTTTTAATTGACGCCAGAGCGGACCGCATGCTCGCAGCGCGTGATACACCGGGCCCGGCACCAAGAGCGCGTGAATCCGTCAGCGTTCGGTTATCGTGGCAACGCGGTTCGCGGCACGACGCATCGTTCGCTTGTGACGGACGGCATAAATTATTTAACCGGACGTAACATTATATTCGCATAAAAGTACAATGTAACATATAAACATAAAATATATTAACTTTATATTATGCGAGATTTCTTTATCATCCTTCCATCATCCTTAATACAATTTCATTAATACTTGTTTTTAATATAAAAATATATATAATTATTTTTAATGTAAAATGTAAAATTTAAAGGTATATTATAAGGTATATACTTCATGCAGCTTGGATCTTATGCATAATTGGCGACGCGTCATCTCGATCTCATCCCTTAAATACCGGGTATTCTTGACACCTTTCGCCTTTTTAGTATCCTTCTTTCCATCCACCTTCAACGCATACATCTTTGCTCTAAGTCCAACAAACTCAGTCATTATCACACCATTATTCTCATTTTTCATCAGGCCCGGAACTTTTTTATTCTCGAGAGGCATACCATATGCGTTGTCGACCAGATAATCGCTCGTGTCAAACCTAGCGATATCGCGTTTCATCGGCTCGTAAATATCCTCGCACTCGACGAGATATGTGAGACTGTCAATGTCGGTGTACATGACTCTACATTTGTCGCGATACAGAGGTGACATGTACTCGTGGTGTAATTCATATAGACAGTCTTAGAAATATCTAAGATACACATACCTACGTAAATCGGCTTATATAATTTTATCTCGAGTTTTCTAAGTTCAACGGCGATTAAATTTTTCGCAAAAATACTTCGACTATGAAAATTTGGTTTTGCGATCATTGTTTCCGCACCATACCGCCCCGCCCATTTCGTCAACAACTTAACGTCAACATGATTGCGCACATTCTCCATGGTTTTACCAAACACCGCATTATTTATTAATTTATACAAGTTTTTTTCGAAATCATTTTTGGCGAGGGTCCGGAATTGTGTATTTAATTCTATGTATTTACAACCAAGTTGGTGTCTCATACTGGCAAAAGGTACTGGATACTGGCGCAGTACCGAAAAACGGATGTCACATTTCGGTACTGGCCCAATGCTGGTCCAGTATTAAGATATTATATTTATAGTACTGGCCCGTTATTCAAGTCGGTACTGCACATAGGTATCGAAACAGTATCTGGCTAATACAGTTACGGTGTCATATCGCTATGGAAAAACAGTAAATACTTTTCTGTATATCTGTACCGAAACAGTACCTAGCCAATATAGTTACGGAATCATACCGGTACAGGAAACGATAAAAGAGAGTATCGCATATCTGTACCAAAACAGTATCTGGCCAGTACAGTTACGGTACCATACCGATACCGGAAAACAGTAAAAGACTTTTCTGTGTATCTGTACCGAAACAATACCTGGCCAATACAGTTACGGTACCATGCCAATATAAGAAACGGTAAATGAGAGTACTGTATATAGGTACCGAAACAGTACCTGGCCAGTACAGTTACAGTACCATGCCGGTACGGAGAAACAGAAAAAAACTTTTTTGTATATCTGTACCGAAACAATACCTGGTCAATACGGTTATGGTACCATGCCGGTACAGAAAAACATTAAAAAATTTATGTATATTTGTACCAAACCAGTACTTTGCTAATACAGTTACGGTACCATGCCGGTACGAAAAAACAGTAAAAAACTTTGCCTCTTTGAACCGAAGCAGTCTCAGGCTGCCATTCAGGTTGATAGCCAACACCCAAAGTCTGTACTGTGCCAGTACTAAACCAGTACTAAACCAGTTTATAACATATAGGTATATGTAGACAATAACAAGTATCCATATCGATAAGTGAAATTGGCGTAGTAGATAGAGTACAAGGTTCGTCATCCTAAGGTCCCGGGTTCAAAACCTACCGGCAAGTAAGAATCAAATAATATAATTTAAATTTAATTAATTAATAAAAATTTATCCTAAATTTAGTAAGTACTGTTAATAAAAATAATTAAAAAAAATTTTTTTTACTTTTTTATGTCTAGTTGTATACAGACTTCCGGTACTAGCCCAGTACTGCCCCAGTGGCGACTACCAACTCCCAGCCGAGTTACCTTTCGGTACAATGCCAGTGCCGCGCCGTAGTCAATATGCCAGTACCGAACCAGTACCAACATTTTTTGTGCGGTACTGACTCGATACCGAGCCAGTTGTAAATTTCCACCTGGGTACAAAAACGGTACCATACCGGTACAGGAAACGATAAAAGATTTTCAGTACCATTACGGTACTACTTTCTAATATTGGCCTCTTTTTATCATCCCAGGATCCAATCAATACCAAATCGGTACTGGACGCCAGTACCGATTTTTAATATCAAAACAGCATTGCGAGTCGGTACTGATTTTCAGTACCGTTACGGTACTACTTTCTAATACTGGCCTCTTTCTATCATCCCAGTACCCAACAAGTACCAAATCGGTACTGACATCCAGCACCGTGCCAATATTGAATTCCAAAAACCGGTACTGTGCCAGTACCGCGCCAGTTTCTACTTCCAGTCTGGGCAGAGCCATGGAGATTGTGCGAATTGTAATATATGGTGTATCTTCGCGATACGAAGACCGTGACGCATGCACTGCTGCAGGTTGCGGTAGTGGATGACGTAACGTTTTTTATCATACAACGTGGCGAGAAGTTTATATTCTCGCATGCTTGGTGGTTTATCGCGTGTTGGGCAGAAAGGAAGGTCAGTGTGCTTGTCGTGAAGGTCTCGGGGATACTCGAGATCAACTTCCAGAATGTATCCCGTCGGTGAATCAGCAGCGATCGCATTTATGTCAAAATTCGAGACTTCGACCAATTGAAATTCTCCATACGGCAACGGCTGACACATCGCCCAACCTTACAAATTATTGACGTCAAAATACATAAGATATGAGGATGGTTTCGATGGGTCGTACGTTTGCATGTATTTGTTGTTAGCCTGTGCATATCTGCTTGAACATTGATTGAGACCGCCGCGTATACCGCGCTCGATGAACATTACCATGTCGATGTTCGAAAGTAATTTTTGTATATTTTAACATAGCGTCCCACGTGTATCCGGGGAGAATGTAATAATGTGCAGGATCAAGACCGTAACTTTCTAAGCATTTATCGCGGAAATTTTCAAAAATATCAGCTAACAATAACACAACTGTTTCCAAATATAGATCACTGTATTCACCTAATGTTCAAACGGAGAATCGCTTCCAGACATTTTCGGCATGCGTGTAATCGCTCTCGAATACTGTATCAAAGGTCAGGGAACTGAAAAATAATTTGCGCAGCGGTAAACACGTGTCCTGCAGCTTGTCCAAGAAGTCAACGTACTCGTACAGAAATACACCTTTTCGTGTAAATAAATCGAAATCCTCGTCGGATAAGTGTAAAAATTCTGAACGTACAATTTTTAATTTTTTTTTGCCTAGAAATGATGCCAATTTTTCGAGATTATATTAGTATTTATAATAGTATTTAAAAATTTATATGAATCTATGAACCGTAGTTTTATGTAATTGTGTGGATCTAATTTATCGGTTGTGTCTACGACATGTTTTGTAAAAGAAATGTACTTTTCTTTTGTGATGGGGAGTACGTTGGACTTTCCTTTGAACGTCGTGGCTATTTCTTTAATAATGAAATGCGAATCGTATCCAGATAAATTGTGAAAAATAACTGGCATGTATGATACATTTTGATAATTTAGATTGCAGAGATAATGTGCAGGACCGCGGTAACGACCGGCAATGATCGCGTAGCCGCGTATCATCCGACGCGAATAGGTTATCGCAGATATAACACCGCGTCGCGCTACGGTATGCCTCCAATTGCTCTTCCGATAACGTTTCCATGGGGATATTAGTTGATAAACGAGTCTTAACATTGTACGCTAATTCTTCAAGTTGTTTAGTGAACTACGCGACGCAATCTTTATCGCGACGAAACCGGTACGCGGATAACGCGTTGTCGTACGCTGAATACTTCATGTTGTTGATATGTGTATAATGCTTGCTGTGTATCATGTTGCGTCTTCCGCAGCACACACTTGAGGTCCGCGTAGACGATAAAGAGCACTTGTTCCTTGTGGTTTATATTTCGGAAATTCAACCACTTGTCGTCTTCAGCGGGCAATGTGATAGCGCAGTCATTTATTCTCTGACAGTCTAGAACATGTGATTGCAACCTCTTGCATGATGGAAAATAGTTCAAGCATCTGTAAAAAATAAAGGAAACATTTTTAATTACTTTTCTGCTAGATCATGAAAATTCTTTTAATATACATACCGATCGCAAATACATTTCTTGTGCTCTTTTTTACTCAGTTGGGAGCTGACGAGGCGTGACAGATTTTTTATCCAGGTAAAGTTGCCCACGCTGTCTTTGCGCGAATTTTGCACGTATAATAAATTGATATGCTTCTCTTTCTTGTCATTGGAGAGCCACAGTGGAAGAATCTTTAGCACTGCCATTTCCTTTTACATCCCGTAGACGTTGATCGATACATTGTTAAGACTCTGAAATTTTCCAATGTCCTTTACTGTAACGGGAAATGCAATGTCATCAAACTTTAGGACTACTGTATAATGCGGATATGACGACTCCAATCCTATATTTCTTTCAGCAGGGTGTAGAGCGGCGACCACTGACCACGCGAAGCATGCATTGTCCTTTGAATTAACGTTCACTACCGCGCGCTTCATCATTATTTCTTGCGGTAATGTCACATGACACCCCGCGTGTAGAGGATTCTACTTATTTATATTTAGAGTCAAATTGAGAATTCGCCCATCCGCTATCACGTTCTTGAAACTCTTCGAGCGAGGCCAAAATGGGCTCGATAATGCGTCACTTGTGCCACTCATCCAAGTCCGACGTTTGAAATAGTTCACAACTTTTAGTGTTTATACTTTTGTTGGCATGTTTATCACCCATTACAAACATACCGTTAAACGCAGTGTGCACTTTTACACTATTGTGTTTTTCTAGAACGTCCCGCACTCGCTCGAGCACTATATCACCTGCGTCTTCTAAAAACGTTCGCGGTCTAATATAGTTTGTATTTATCACTGCACCTGTCTGAATGCGATTCTCGAACGCTGTATCTATTTCTCGCCATATGAGTCTGTTCGCGTTATTACTAGTGCTCGCGTAATTACCGTCTACATGCACGAAACGTCTTCGTAATTGTGTCTTTTCATTTTTGAGTCATGTTGTATAATTTTTGTACAAATTTTATATTTTTTATTCTTTATATTTTTATACTAAGAAGTCTTTACTGTGCGCACACTGAACACATATTGCACGGAATTATTACTCTGGATTGACGGCGGTTTCAAGTTGCACTCGGATCTTAAACTTTGCATCAAACGCGACATTATGCGCTTCCCGACCGCTTATATATTTTTTATAACTCTTCATTTTCTTTGTCTTAACATCGGTGCTTGACCTCTGCAAGATTTGCATTATTTGATTGCGCGATTCTGAATGATCACATCAGGAAGTATCAAATGATTTATGTACGTGCCTAAGACATATTTTGTTACAGCAGCCGTACATCGGCGCTTGACCTCTGAAAGATTCACATTATTTGAATGTGTGATTATGAGAGAAACATTTTCTTGAAAATTGGATTAGATTAGGTCCAAAATTCTCATAAGCTAATAAACTTCAGCTGTATTTCTTCATTGCTTCGATAAAGCCAGATAAAGAAAAATAAAAAAAACAGACGCGCTCTTAACTTTGAATAATAATATAAAGATCAAAATTATCTAAAATTTTTTTAAATATAATAGAATTTCTGATTTTTATTGCACATTCTTGTAGTTGACATTGAAAATAATGACATGAATTTTTTAAATTGTTTGTTTTATTAATATGTTTATTTGACAATCCGAAATTGTTTTTATAATATGTGTTATATTTAAGACCTAATGAGACTAAAATTAAACCTACTTAAATTATTTAAAAAAATTTTTTTTTAATGTGTGATAAGTGGAGTATTAAAATATATAAAATGTATTAACATCTTAAATTATTTTAATTTTTAAATTTTAATTATTTAATTAACTATACATATAATATCTATAAAATTGTTACAAATATTTGATTCTTTTTATAAATGTTAAACATTTATTTAAAAGAATAAAATAATAATATGATGTTTATATATAACTATAATATAATATTTATTTCATGAAATTGCTCTTGAGAGAAAGAAATGGAAACACTTTATTTTTAAAGCTAAAGAGATTGAAGAATAAAAAAGAGAGGGAAAGAGATGGAATGAGAGAAATAAGAAGGAATACAATAATAGGTAAAAAAATATCGTGCAATAATTTTATGTATTTATGTATACATATATGTATATTTATACATATATATTATATTATCTGTGTATATATATATATATATATATATATATATATATATATATATATATGACTTCCGTTTCTGGGCCGTTGTGAGTTAGATGTGTGTGGATAGCCGATAGTTTCAGAGAGTGATACTGAGAGTTGTTGAGGTGTTAAGAGGAGTAGGATAGCGTGGTGTGATTGCAGAGAGCGGGTGGAGTGTGTGGGTGGTGGAGATAGAGTGGGAAGAGGAGTGTGCAAGCGAGAAATTGCATATAAAGTAGGTGAGTTAGTGGGCAACAGAGCAGAGGCAGGGATTAGGTAGCGTCAAGACAGGTATGCATGACTCGAGGATACGGTGGAATAGAGACTAGGAGCGCCGCCTGGAGGTCTAGAGGGGGGATAGGACGGTTAAGGCGTATTCACAAGAGACAACGGGCATAGTCTAAAGCATGAGTAATATAAAGAGAGGAAGAAGCAATAGTTGTACGTCGTTAGAGGGAGGAAGGGGAAGTAAGAGAGTAGCAAGATCTCCGCCAGGAGAGGGGGGAGACGGGTTGATTAGAAATTTAAGAACGTGGAAAGATGAGATAATAAGGGACTAAAAGTAGTAAAAACGGAAAAAAGAGGAATTAAAAGAAATTGTAGAAGAGCAGGGGAAAAGGATGAGAGAGGAGATAAAGGCTTTAAAAAAAGAAATCAGGAAACTTAGGGAGAGGGAGAGTAGATGGGAAAGAGAAAAAAAGGAGTTAGTGGAGGCACAGAAGGAGATGAAAAGAAGGATAGAGAAGTTGGATAATGTAGAAGACAAAATGCTAGATAAGAGGATTAGAGAGGTGGAGAAGAAGATGGAGTTGAAGGCTAGAAAAGAGGAAGAAAAATGTGACAATTACGGGGGTGGCGGTAAAGGAGGGTAAGAGAAAGGAAGCCGTAGAAGGGGTGTTTAAAGATATAGGGGCGGAAGTGATGGTGAAGAAGATTAGAAATATAGAAGTAAATAAGAAATGGAGGAAGATGCTATGGGTAAGGTTAGAAAATGAGAAGCAGAGGAAAGAGGTTTGGAATAGAAAGAAGAATTTAAGAAGGCGGGAAAAAAGAATTTTAGCAGATTGGACTTGGAAGGAAAGGAAAATGAGATGGAGAGGATAGCGAGAAGGGAAGAAGAAAAAGGAAATAAGGTATGATTAGGTTAGGTTAGGTTAGGTTATGATAGGATTAGAATAGGAGAGAGTTGGTGAAGGTAGGATGAGGAAAAAGAAGTACTTATAAAGGGAGAGGTTAGGGTGAAGGAGAAGGGGGAAAAGAAGGGAGGAAGAATGTGAGGGGTATAAGAAGACAGGGGAGGATGGATGAGAGGGGAGTGAGGATTTTTTGGAATGTGGCAGGGTTAGAGAATAAGGATAGAGAATTTTGGGAGGGTATGGAAAAATGAGATGTGATGTGTTTGATGGAGACGTGATTAGATAGAAAGGGTTGGGAAAAGGTAAGGAATAGGTTGCCAGAGGGGATACGAATGGGGAGTTCAGAAGGTGGGAAGGAAAAATAAGAAAGAGAGGGCAGTAGGAGGATTGATTGTAGGAGTTAGAACAAGGTTAAGAAAAGCAGGAACCAAGATAGAAGAAATAGGAGAAGGGATGATGTCGGTAAGAGTTAAGTTAGATAGGGAAGAGTGGAGGATTGTGGGCGTTTATGTGAGGGACGAGGAGAGGGAGAATGCAATGCAGAGATTAAGACAAATTATGGAAACAAAGAAAGGAAGAACTAGGTAGTAATAGTGGGGGGATTTTAATGCAAGAACAGGTGAAGGAGGAGGCTGGCTGGATGAGATGGAGACAGAGGAGGAAGAGGAGCAGGGTAGAAGACAATCAAAGAATAAGAAGGTGAATAAAGGAGGGAGAAATCTGTTGGAAGTGATAGGAGAATGTGAGTGGGGGATATTCAATGGATGTACGACAGGAGATGAGAAAGGGGAGTTTACGTACGTAGGAGGTAGAGGTAGCACGGTGATAGACTATATTTTGGATGAAAGGGAGACAAAGGATAGAATAGAAAAAATAAGAGTAGGAGATAAAATAGATTCAGATCATATGGCAGTGAAAATAGTGACTTAAGAACAGGGTGAGAGAGAGGGAGCAGAGAGTTAAAAATAGAGGCATAAGGGGGATATGGGACGAGGAGAGTAAAAAACATTTTAGGGAAGAGTTAGAAAAGGGAATGGAGAAAGTGGCAGGGGGGGTTAAATGAGGAATGGGAAGGTGTAAAGGAGAGAATCATAGAGGTAGGATAAAGGCGGAGAGGAGAAAAGGAAAGAAAAGTAGTAAGGGCTGGTGGGACGAGGAATGTAGGAAGATAAAAAAGAAGGTGAGGGGGTGGTGAGAAAGTGGAAAGGAGGAAAGGAAGAAAAAGGAAGTTATTTAGAGAAGAAGGAGTACAAGGAATTATGTGAGAGAAAACAGGAAAAGGAGAATAGGATATGGGAAAAAAGGCGGAGGAGGCTAAGACAGAGAGTGAAGTGTGGAAGATAATAAATAAGAGGAGAAAGAGAAAGATAAATAAGAGAATAGAGATAGAAAAATGGAAAGAGTATTTCATGTGCTTGCTAGGGGGAGTAGAGGAAAGAGTAGTTAGGGGAGAAAGAAGGGGATATGGAAGAGGAGAAAAGGAGGTGTTGTAAGCCGATTACAACTATATCTATTAAAATTGCGACACGCATCTTTCGAAAGACGTTGCAAGAAGCACCTCTTTCGAAAGACGCACAAGAATCCGCCGCGCTCACGGAAGTCCCAATTAACTTCCGTGAGATTACAACAGCGCATTCGGAAGCAGTCCGTATCGCCCTAGAAATAGGCTCTACGCTGCAAAATCAAACCGCAAGGCTACCACGTTCCGATGTCGAAACGCTTAGCCTCGCGGAAGCTATCGACGCCTGGTCACTGGCCCCCGAAATTGTGCCAGATATCATAATATATAAACGCGACCACGCCGTGACCGAGCGGAGAGTATCATAACAGCGACCGAGCATCGTCGCATACCGTAAACCTTATCGCGAGTGTTACGTGACATCAACACAGCTGATTGTAAGCGCAAGAAACAGAAATAAAGACAACGAACAAGCACGTAAGAAGCGTCTTCTTTTCTCTTATACACCGAGCCGAACCTTCACCCTTTGGGTCCCAACCCTTCAGGCAGAACGATCCCAACTACCGACGGGAAAGAACTCCCAAAACGAGCAAACGCTCACAACAGAGGTAACAAGTAGGAAGGAAGTAAGGAGCGTAGTAAGAAGGTTGAAACTAGGAAAAGCGGGAGGAATTGATGGAGTACCGAATGAAGTGTGGAAATGGAGGGAGAGAGATTAGACGAATGGATGGTGGAATTCTTGAATAAAGTATGGAGGGGAGAGGGGTGGCCGGAAAAGTGGAAGGAGGTGGTAGTGGTCCCTATTATAAGAAAGGGGGAGGAAAAAATTGTGGAAGAGTATAGGGAGATAATGCTGATGCCTTCACTTTACAAAGTTTATGCGACAATTTTAGCAGATAGGTTGAAAGAGGATATAGAGGGAAAGGGAATAATTCCGGACACTCAAGCAAGTTTTAGGAAGAGCAGAGGTACGGTGGATAACATTTTTGTACTTAATTACCTGGTAAATAGAAGCATAAATAGAAAAGGAGGGAAATTAGTAGCGTTGTTTGTTGACTTGAAGGCGGCCTTCGATTCAGTTGACAGGGATATCTTGATTAGAACGGTGAAAGAAAGGGGGGTAAAAGGAGATTTGATAGAGAAAGTGGAAATCTTATTAAGAGAGACGAAAAGTAGAGTTAGAATAGGCGAGGAAATGGGAGAAGAGTTTTGGACAGGTAGGAGAGTAACATGGATGCCCGTTGAGTCCACTGTTATTCAACATTCTAATTTCAGACTTAGAGGAGGTTATGGGGAGAGTTAAGTGGGGAGGTTTGAAGATAGGAGGGGAGAGGGATTGCACGTTAACGTACGCGGATGATCTAGTGGTTATAGCGGAAGAGGAAGATCAGATGAGGAGTATGATAATGAGGCTGGAAGAGTATTTGGATAAGAACTTAGTATTGAACGCAGGAAAATCGAAAATAATGAGATTTAGAAGAAGAGGAGGTAGGGAAAGTAAAAAGAACTGGTGGTGGAAGGGAAGGAGAATAGAAGAAGTCAAGGAGTACAACTATCTGGGGTATATCATGCAAAAAACGGGGGACAAGAGACGGAGGTCAGGGATAGAGTAAGGAGAGCGGCGACGGTAATGGGACAGGTTTGGGGGATCGGGAAGTAAAGGTTTGGGGGAGGAGGTTATGGATGTTTGACAGGCTGGTATGGACAGTAATGAGTTATGGAGTGGAAGTATAGGGATGGAAGGAAAGAGAGAGTATAGAGAGGATAGAGGAAAAATATTTAAGGTGGGTGCTAGGTTTAGACTGGAATACACCGGGATATATGGTGAGAGAGGAAATACAGAGAGACAAATTGAAAAGTAGAGCGCGAAGGAGAGCGTGGGCAAATGGAAAGAGGTTGGATGACGGAAGGGGCAGTGAGCTGGCAAGAAAATGTTTAGAGGAAATAAGAGCAAAAGGTAGGATAGGAAAGGTAGGTGTGGGGTGGGAAAAGGAGAGAAAGGAGTTTTTTGAGTATAGAGGATGGAAGTTGGAGGAGATTGAAATGGGACATAGAGAAGAGGTATTAGAGGCGATCATAAGCAAGGAAAGGCAGTTACAGAAGGAGGACAGATGGAGGAAAATTAGAGAGTATAATAAATGCTATAAATGGAAAGAGGAAGGGATTCCAGATTTGTAAAAAAGGGGAGAGAATAGGTGGAGAAGAGTCATAAGATTTAGGTTAGGTAACGGAATGGGGGGGGGTAGATATTGGGAAGAGGAAAAAAAGAAGAGGTGTAGATTGTGTAGATGGAGGAGTGAAACGTAGGAACATGTATGGAAAGAGTGCAGAGATTGGGGAAAGAGTGGAGATAGTTGGCAGGTAGCAATGGAGAAAATTTTAGGGTCGGAAGGAGAGGGTGAGAATTGGTTTAGAGAATTAGAGAGGGAAAGAGAAGTGAGTAAGGAGGAGGGAAACGTAGAAGGAATAAGAGTAGAGTCAATAATGGATGCATAGGCAGAGGAAACGGAAATCCGGCGGAGCGGTGTGTGTGTGTGTGTGTGTGTGTGTGTGTGTGTGTGTGTGCGCGCGTGCGTGCGTGCGTGCGTGCGTGCGTGCGTGCGTGCGTGCGTGCGTGCGTGCGTGCGTGCGTGCGTGCGTGCGTGCGCGTAGAGAAGAGGGTGTGGAAGCGGTAATAGGCCGAAGCACCCCAGATATTAGGTTAAGTAGATTAAGTTTAGTTGTAAGAGTAGTGTTAAGAGTAGATATAAGCGATAGCATTGTATAGAGATTGTAAACCTTAAGAGGAAACAATAAAAAATTTATATATATACGTATTATACACATATAAAAGAAACTTTCAATAATTGTAGCATATTGCAACAAAAATCATGTTTAATGTCACAGAGAAATTGTGTGATTATAATTTCTAAATCTTTGATGAATAATTTATTTAATTAGACGTAGAAAAAGAAGAAAAAAGAAAGGAGAAATATTAGGTAATAATATTGTGTATGTTTTATCTCTCTTTCTCTCTCTCTCTCTCTATTTGATTTTTAACATTACACAGATACACAAAAAAGTTGTCTAAACAGAATATTCCACTAGGCTACGAAGGTGGTCTGAAAAGTTTCCGACCTCAACATGAACCCAGATAACAAAATGTCTGCACAGTGACTGTACAGTGCTTGCACGCGTGTTTAATAATCGTACACAATGTGACTGCACAGCACCATGCAGATGCGTTCTCCTTTAAGATTTATATCGCTCGCATACATGCGGCACTCACGCGTGCGAGCAATATGAGCTCTGAGTGTTAAATAATAAAAAAATAAAAATAATAAACATTTTTCGAACGAGTGAGCGAAAGAGAGAGAGAGAGAGTGAAAGAAAGAGAAAAAGAGAGAGAGAGAAAGAGAGAGATCGTAAAATTTAATCATTGCGTTATTTTGTCCTAAATATTCACCTAATACCCAGCTAGCCAGGCCTGTTAAAATCACATATTATGAAAGCTTTACAGCAAAGATTGTTTCAATTTTGACAATAATTTTATGACAAGTAAATGTCTGTTGCTTTGTCTTCTAAAAGTTTCGAGCAAATTTACGGCAAAAGTTTTTATCACACGAGGCTGCAAATAACAGAGAAAGACTTGTACATAAATATTACGTAGAAAAATTACAAGATTTGCTCCGACACGATAAAATGCAAAATTTAAGCAAATAACAAAGAAACCTAGCTACGCGACAATAAATTTATGGCAAAAACAGAAAATCTTGTTAAGCTCAGAATAACGGCAAATTAGTAGCAAGAACAAAATAAAACTTGCCGAGCACACTTTTGCAACAAAATTGCGACAAGGTGTGTCCGTAAACAGCTTTGTTTTTGCTGGCAAGGCTTGTCACAAACAGTATGACGCACATTTTATGCAAATAAAAGGGTTGCATTATCGGGTTTTAAACTTTATTTTTGGGTAACTTTACTCTCTATCTCGAGAGAGCGCATTTCTCGTGAAAAAGATTTACCTACTGGATTAATAAAAGGGGCTCATCGAGAACATAGAACCAAGTACGATTGCACCATTTACATAAGATATTGGTCTAATCAGTCCAATATTTCATTTCTGTTGATCTTAATTTCGACAAGATTTGTCTTGTTCTTGCTACAAATTTGCTATCATATTGTGCATGGCAAGGTTTGCCTTGCTTTTGTCACAAATTTGCTATCATGCAATCTACAGTAAGGTTTGCTCTATTCTTGCCACAAATTTGCTATCATATTGTGTACAGCAAGGTTTGCCTTGTTTTTACTGCAAATTTGTTGTTATGCTTTACTAGTCAATTTTATACTGTTATTTGCATAAAATATGCGTCATACTATTTACAACAAGCTTTGCCAGCAAAAGCTAAGCTTAATGCGGACACACCTTGTCGTAATTTTGTTGCAAAGGTTTGCTCTAATTTGCGGCAAACTTCGCGCAAAGTTTGCGTCATTTTGCTAGCTGTATATTCTTACAGACTTATTAGAAAATAAGAATAATGTGAACGATATTTTAATCCAATGATATCTTTATTAAGACGAAACGAGAAATAGCTGAGTTAAAAATCAAATTATATTTCTACTATGTATTAAATTAAATTTAATTATATGTTGAAAATATATTATTTTGTGTTAAGAACGAAAAAGAAATACAAAATAAAGATAAATATAATACTTATTTACAGGTACCTAACTAACAAGGGAACGGTCGAGGCTATCTCTTACCGACTTTGATGAGCATTGAATATGTTGTAAAGCATCAAAAAAGTTCAGAGACCCGTATTTTTTTATCGGCTTATCTTGAGGTTTAGGGGTTGTTTTAACGCCCATAAAAAACGTATTTTTTCATTTTTAACAAATATCTTCTAAAATATGAGGTATATGAAAAAATGTTTAATACAAAAGTTTTATAGTATTTTATACTCTTTGCAATGATGTATTCAATTTTTTTTTAATGTCAAATTTTTATTTTTATTTTTTTTTCTACAGGTTAAAACAAATCCTCGAGATAAGCTGATAAAAAATACGGGTAATTATTTACAATTGGTAACTTTTCCAAATTTTGATATTTTTTTATAACTTTCTTGGTAAACAGCTTTGTTGTGACTCCAACAACGATAATCAATCGGGGGAGCCCGAAAAATATGCGCGCGCGCGCACACGGTGGGGGTGCAAGGGGGGCCTTCGGCCCCCCCTGCCGCACTCACCCCGTCCAAGTCGTTAACCTATGTGGACTTTACTTTGCTTGCAATGTATATGGGCAATCCATGTACATTACAAGCAAAGTAAAATCCACCTAGGTTAAGCGGGTCACACACACTTTCCGTAGAACGTAACAGTAAGGTTTTGACCAATCACGTACTTGATTTAGTCGCTTACTGTTACGGTCGCCCAATCCAACATGTCGAAATCTTACTGTTACGTTCTACGGAAAGTGTGTGTGACCAGCTTTAACGACTTAGACGGGTGGGGGCGGGAGGGGGGCCGAAAGCCCCCCTTGTACCCCCCCCCCCCCGTGTGTGTGTGTGTGTGTGTGTGTGCGCGCGCGCGCGCAATTCACTGCGCCACATGGGTTTGCGACTTTCCACGCTAAACGAGATGACCAGTCAATCCTAGGAACGCCCACGCCACGGGATTTGACCATAACATATATATGGTATTTATTAAACTTTTGTGTAAATAATTTTTTGTGTATAACTCAAAAACTAAGACCGAGCGGCGGTAACATGTATAGGGAAAAGTTGTTCAGAATGATGGCCTTGACAACATATTTGAAGGTCATCAAAATCGGTCAGGAATTGCTAATGTAAATAGTTACCAAATTATTTCGAAAAAATGGCCAAAAAAATTAGTAGATTACATATTTTTCGGGCTCCCCCGATTGATTATCGTTGTCGGAGTCACAACAAAGCTGTTTACCAAGAAAGTTATGAAAAAATATCAAAATTTGGAAAAGTACCAATTGTAAATAATTACCAAAATACGGGTTTTTTTATGCTCTATAACATATCCAAGGCCAACAAAATCGGTGAGGAACAGTCCCGACCGTTCTCTTATTGTAAGTACAGATAAACGAAATAATTTCAAGAAATTATTAAGTTAATTATTGAAAATGTAAAAAATATTAATCTCTTTAAACTTAGATTATTTTATATGTATATAAAATTAAAAGATTATAAAATGTAAAAAAATGTCAAAATTAACAAAGTTCAATATTTCTTGAAAGCTTTACAAATTTACACATTTTACAAATTTTCTAAAAATATCAAAATTTAAAAAACTTTTAACATTATGACCATTTTGAAAATGTTTGCATTTCTTATTTTATTGAGATTTTACACACCAGCTAAATATTAATTTTGAATATTTTTGGAATTTTTTATTATTTTTATTATTTTTTGTAATTTTATTCTAATTACACCCTAGCTAGCAAAATGACACAAACTTTGCGCGAAGTTTGCCGCAAACTCGAGCAAACTTTTGCAGCAAAATTATAACAAGGTGTGTCCGCATTAAGCTTAACTTTTGCTGGCAAGGCTTGTTGTAAATAGTATGACGCATATTTTATGCAAATAACAGAGTAATTTGCTAGTAAAGCATAACAACAAATTTGCAGCAAGAACAAGGCAAACCTTGCTGTACACAATATGATAGCAAATTTGTGGCAAGAACAGGATAAATCTTGTCGAAATTAAGATCAACAAAAATGAAATATTGGACTGATTAGTCCAATATCATATATGAATGGTGCAATCGTACTTGGTTCTCTGTTCTTGATGAGCCCCTTTTATTAATCCAGTAGGTAAATCTTTTTACGAGAAATGCGCCATCTTGAGATAGGTAATAAAGTCACCCAGAAATAAAGTTTATAACCCGATAATGCAACCCTGTTATTTGCATAAAATGTGCGTCATACTATTTGCGACAAGCCTTGCCAGCAAAAACTAAACTGTTTACGAACACACCTTGTCGCAATTTTGTTGCAAAAGTGTGCTCGGCAAGTTTTATTTTGTTCTTGCTACTAATTTGCCGTTATTCTGTGCTTAACAAGATTTTCTGTACCTGCCATAAATTTATTGTCATGTCGTGTAGCAAGGTTTGCTCCGTTATTTGCTTAAATTTTGCATTTTATCGCGTCGGAGCAAATCTTGTAATTTCTCTACGTAATATTTATGTACAAGTCTTTCTCTGTTATTTGCAGCATCGTATGATGAAAACTTTTGCCGTAAATTTGCTCAAAACTTTTAAAAGACAAAGTAACAGAAAATTACTTGTCATAAAATTGTTGTCAAAATTGAAACAATCCTTGCTGTAAAGCTTCCACGATATGTGATTTTAACAGGCCTGGTTAGCTGGGATTTAATGAATAATTTTAATTTTAATTTTATTTTAATTAGTTCTTGTAATTTTAGGGTAAATATGTTTCAATTATTTACACGCAATATGTATCGCTTTGAAAATTTTTTGCAATAGTCAAAAGGAACTTATTATTTTATTCCTAATTTTTTGTCAATTTAGCAACGTTCTTTTTTGATTGTAAACTGTAAAAAATTTTCAAAGCGATGACACGTATATACTGACTCAATAATTGAAATGTGAATATTCTAAAACTAAGAAAACTAATTAAAATTAAATTACAATGAAAATTATTAATCAAATGTAATTTTATAAAATTAAAATGCAAAATAGAAAAAAAAATTATGAAAATCCCAAGTGTTCAAAATGTTCATTTTACACACACACACACACACACACACACACACACACACACACACACACACACACACACACACACACACACACACACACACACACACACACACACACACACCGTGCGCGCGCGTATGTATGTATAATATAAATAAATAAATATAAATGTAATAATCTATATATAAATATCGTCAGCTAAATTAGAAAATCTTAGAACTCCATCGGACGTCCGATGGAATTATGAGGTTTTCTAATTTAACCAACGATTTATTAATATTATTAAAAAAAAAATATATATATATATATATATATATATATATATATATATATATCGTTGGCTAAATTGCTTTTATATAAAGTTTATATATTATATATATGTATATATATGTATATAAACTTTATATAAAAGCAAGCCCTATATATCGATCATATATGGCTGTTCAGTGCTATTTTCTACTCCGTCACGTAATAAACACAACGTGATTGCGTTGTTGCATACACGTGTGAATATCACACTTTGCGGATGATATGAATCCGTACGAATGATGTTTTCATTCGTACTGTGATAAATATAATTATACATAAGGAAGTACAATCGTACAGTGAAATATTTTTTCGATTACTCATATACCTTCTCATGCATGACTGCATAGTGCCACCTTCCACGCACACACACGTGTCGCCATCACATCGTGAGGGCAATATGATTGTGGTATTGCACGCACGTGTGATAATCATCGTGAGGGTGACGTGAGCCCTCACAATTTGTTATCTGGGAAGATGTCAGCACTTGTCAACAAAAACTACGGAATTTGTTTGCGCATCTTTTAAAAGGTACCCTCCAAAATTTTAGCCATTTTGGACTCGCAGTTGTTTGACAATCGGTTGAGTGAGTCGATGTGAATGTTTTTGTAAAAATGAAAAAAAATTGAGTATCGAGCCGTCATTAAATATTTGTTTTTGAAAGGTAATACACATACGCAAATAAAAAACGAGTTGGATACTGTGTACGGGGATAATGCACCATCATTTACCACCGTGAAATTTTGGACAGCTGAATTTAAACGTGGCCGTACCAGCTTTGGAGACGATAAACGTTCGGGACGTCCAAAAATTGCAATCACTGGCGATAACATCGCTCAAGTTCACCTAATGGTGCTAGACCACCGTTGAATTAAAGTGAGGGAGATAGCAGAGGCTATAAATATGTCCAAAGAACGTGTTTGTCACAGATTGAATGAAGATTTAGGCATGAGAAAGCTGTCCGCGCATTAGGTGCCGCGTTTGTTCACGTTAGACTAAAAACGTGTTCGTTCAAAAATGAACATTTCCAACGCTCTGTTGGTGCAGTTAGGCGCAATAAATCAGAGTTTTGGCGCCGAATAATTACTGTAGATGAAACTTAGATACACCATTCTATCCCAGAAACAAAAATACAATCAAAACAGTGGATTGCGAAGGGGGAATCAGCTCAAAAAAAAAGCAAAAACTTTTTTTCAGCTGGGAAAATGATGGCGACTGTTTTTTTGAGATAGTCATGGAGTTTTTTAAATCAATTATCTTCAAAAAGAAGAAACCATTACAGGAGCATACTACGCATCATTACTTGACAAGCTAAAGACAGAAATTGCGGAAAAACGGCCACATTTGCAGAAAAAAAAAATTTGTTTTACCAAGGGAATGCGCCGTCTCACATCTGTGGTTGCCATGGTGAAAATCCACGAATTACGATTTAAACTGCTTGACCACCTTCCTTACTCACCAAATCTAGCTTCAAGTTACTTTTTTTGTTCCCTAAGCTAAAAGTTACGCTCGGAGGACAGATTTTCGTCAAATGAGAAGACCATCACCTTCATAAACAATTATTTTGCAGAGAGAGACGCCGAGTACTATTTGGACGGGTTAAAGAGATGGGAGCATCGCAGGAAAAAGTGTGTAGAATTACAAGGAGACTATGTTGAAAGATAAAAATAAATTTGAAGAAAAAATGTCTTGTTTTTTTGTTAGGTCGGAAACTTTTCAGACCACCCTCGTATCTTTATGTATTTCGGCGTGCTGAACACAAATTCGATCAGAATTGCTCTACCATCTACCATTTTCCGCGTGCAACAAAATTATTACAATTTTTAAGGTCTTTAAGCCATTTTTTGATTAAAAAAAATTCTTTTCAGACAACTTTTTTGTGTGCTTGTGTTATTTGTAGAAAATATTTATGTTAAAAATGTTAATTTTTTCTAATAAGTAAATTTAAAAATTTTCTACATGTAGAATTTTATCAAACTATTTTATTATATTATTAATAACTTAATCATTATAAAATATAAATTGTAAAAATGAGATATATACAAGAAATGGGGAACAAAAGTTGAATAAATAGCGTGAAATCCATATTTGTATTGTTTAATTTATAAGAGTATTCCATGAGACTAAATTATTGGAAGAGAATTGTAGAAATTTTAAAAGGTCAATGATACAATTTTAAAAAAGAGCATGTTAATGATTTGTCATTATTTTTCACGATACTAATTGGTTTTGGGTTGTCAAACTTGCGCTTTATGATTTACTTTGTATAATTTTGAACATAATTTTAATTAAATTGTATATAAAGCAGACAAAAAAGGAACAGGAAGAAAATTAGACATAGTTAAGAAGAAATAAAAAGAAAGAAGAATAAAATAAAATTAGATATGTACAAATGTACATAAATTATAATTAATGTGTAAGTAAATAATTCGGTATCTAAGAAAATGTTAAAAAGTTTGTTATTATCAAATTCTTTTACAAACTTTAAAAATTTATATCTGGCAGCATGAATATTATAGATAGAACCCAGATAGCACAGAGAATCCAAAAAGAATTCTTTTTGAATTCCCGAATTATGAAATGAATTCTTTTTCCATCCCATTTCTGATCTAAAAGGACTCTTAAGAGTTCAAAAAGGATTCCCTTTTATGTCATCAATTCTGAGCTTTTTTTCAGATACAAAAAGAATTCTTTTTATACTTTATAAAAATTCGCAATGAATTCGAAATAGCTTTTAAATAGTATTCTAATAAAACTCTATAATAGTTCATTTTATGTTATTTTTGGATTCAAAAACTGTTCTTGGATAGGTCATAAAGGATTTTTCTTATTGCACGCTCCGCATGCACGGAATAAAAATATAAATTAAAATATATTTTACGACAAAAATGTTTTAACGAAAAATATATTTTATACGATAAATCAGTTTACTACACATCAGCCATATATATTATACCAGATTTCTCCATATTGTCATATTTTTGCCGCAGTATATATTTTCAATTTACATTTTTTAATTTTGTATAAGAATAAATTATACTTGCTTTCTATTGCAAATTAAATATTATTTTTATTAAAAATGTATAATATACGTATATATGTATATTTGTACATATTTGTTTTTTTTTATCACATGACGTTCACAAATTACTAGTATTGACTAGTCTCTTAGATATAAAAAATAGCGCAACCGATACACTCTGTACTTATATATATGTATTATATATACATATACGTCACGTGAAAGATAAAATAACTGTTATTAACGTTTTACTATTCAGTTTCATATTTACTTTTCTGCGCCAATACTGGTTATACACTATTGTGTATGCTTGATCGCTGCCGTACTGGTAGGTAGTGGGTTTACAGCATTAGCAGAGTGGAACAAGGTTAGATAATTGGTGAACACAGTTTATTGCGTCGTATAAACTTATATTACTATAACGTGTGCACGAGACGCTGGTCATACGAGGAGAGAGTCTTGAGAAGAAACCTTGCAGTAGGATTGAGTCACATGGCTAGATACGCAAGGCAGGTTCGCATGAGCCACCAATCGGCTTCGATCGCGCATGAGAACGGGTCATGCGCGTATACTCTTAATATTAATAGGAACATATATAACACTCCCCTCACTAAAAGAAAAATACAAAAGTAACTTATTTCTTTTTTGGAAGAACATAATCATCGAATCGCTTAGGTAATCTAGGAATTCGTGAGGAGCGCGTACACACTATAGCAGATGTAGGGGTTTCAGCTGTAGGTGCTGCTATTGTAGGTTCAATCACTGGTTCTTGGAAAGGTTTAGGTGTAGAGGTAACTATAACGGAACCAGTAGGAGTTGAGTACAAAGAGTTAGGAGTAAGATCGGAATATGATGGAGTGGATGGTGTTTCATTTCCGTTTGAATTTCCAGCAAAACTGAAAGAACTTGAATTTGTGTTTAAATCGCTCGGCGCATTTACAATTAATGGACTTGTGTTAGCGCTTGGTGTAAGTGTAGTTTCATTTGTAACATTGTTTCGCACACTTGTATTTGTGTGAATACTAGTATTTGGTGTAATTATTTCATTGTCCGGAGTGTGACATTCAATTTGAATATAATCTTCATCGCGCACTGGTGTGTTTTCGCCTATCAGTCGCATCTGATTTACATGTCTTTTCCAAAAACGGCCGTCGTCAAGACGGATATTGTAATGTAAATCGCCTAATCGATTTATAATTGTACCAAAAAGCCATTTAGCTTTGCCTGTGTAGTTTCGGCAACTAACTCTCTTCCCCTCCTTGAAATCAAATGGAGGTTCATGTTGCATTGTATGTGTAGTAACAAGTGGTTTAAGTAAATCGAGGCGTGTTCTGACTTTTCGTGAAAATAACGCTTCAGCTGGAGAGATTCCTGTTTTCGTGTGTGGTGTATTTCGGTATTGAATAAGTAAATTTTGTAATGCTGGTTCGATATTCGCATGTGTAGCTTTCATTCGTTTGAGTGCATTTTTTAGAGTTTGAACATATCTTTCCGCCTGACCGTTAGTTGCAGGGTGGTACGGAGCTGTAAGTTTCTGTGTAATTCCATTATTTTTTAAAAATTGCGTAAATTCTTTAGAAGTAAAAGTTTTCGCGTTATCGGATACGAAATATTGAGGTAAACCATGGGTACAGAAAATTTGTCTGCATAATTTAATAGTGATGTCTGAAGTAATATTTTTCACTACATGGATTTCCGGCCATTTGGTGTGGGCGTCCACAAGTATGAAAAAGTAATGATTTAAAAATGGCCCTGCAAAGTCTGCGTGAACTCTTTCGAAGGGCGTATTTGTAGGTTCCCAAATATGGTTAGTAACTTTAGGAGGGTTATTTTTGTAAGTATTACAATTAAAGCAATTTTTTGAAATGTACTCGATATCTTTATCGATATTGTTCCACCAGACGTGTTCTCTGGCTAAGTGTTTCATACGTACAATGCCAAAGTGTCCTGAATGTAATTCAGTTAGTATTTGTTTTCGTAGAATGTATGGGATAACTACTCTTGATCCTCTAAAAATAATATTATTAGATAAAGTAAATTCTTCAATGGGAATTGTATAGAATTTATTATTTTTGTATAAATTGTGTCCGTATTTAATAGATTTAAGTAGTTTAGATAGCTCCCTATCTTTAGCTGTAGCTTTTGCGACTTGTTCAGCGGTAACAGGTAAAGTTTCAAAAACAGAGCTATAAAACTCGTCGACTAAGTCACATTCATTTTTATTATTTGAAGAAATTGGCAATCTAGATAAACAATCAGCATTAGCATGCTTTTCTGATTGTCTGTACTGTATATTGAAATTGAAACTTTGCAAAAAGATAGCATAATGTTGCATTCTTGATGCTGTGAAAATTGGTAAGCCTTTTGTAGGTGAGAAAATTTGCGTTAATGGACGATGATCCGTAATAAGTGTGAATTTAGAGCCGTGCAAGTATTGGTAAAATTTTTTTATACCAAAAATAATAGCGTATGCTTCTTTGTCTATTTGTGAATAATTTTGTTGTACTTTCGTAAGTGTTTGAGATGCGTATTGAATTGCCCGTTCCGTACCGTCGGGATACACGTGCGATAATACGGCACCGACACCGTAAGGACTTGCATCTGTAGCAAGAGTAATGGGTAATTTCGGATCGAAATGAACAAGCCATTTAGGACTAATAAAAGCTTGTTTTGCTGATTCAAAAGCTTTTTTGCATTCGATAGACCAATAAAACTTAGTATTTTTTTGTAAAAGTTTATTTAATGGTTGTAAAATTTCGCTAAGATTTGGTATAAACCTATCGTAGTAATGGATCATGCCGAGAAAGCTACGTAATTCGGTTAAATTAGTAGGGCTAGGCATATTATTGATTGCTTCTATTTTATCTGGTGCTTTATGTACACCATTTCTATCTATTATGTATCCGCAGTAATGAATTTTATCCGTAAAGAATTGACTTTTATTGACATTTATCCGTATATTATATTTTTGCAAACGTAGAAAAACTTCTCGTAATTTATTGAAATGATCTTCAGGATTTCTTCCCGATACGCGTATATCATCTAGAAAAACTATTACGCCCGGAATGTCTTTTAAAATATTCTCTATCGTACGTTGCCAAATCGCGGGGGCGGATGCAACGCCATACATTAGGCGTGTAGGCCTATAAAGTCCTTTATGTGTATTGAGTGTAAGTAATTCACGGTCCTCCGGCCGTACTTCTAATTGTAAATAGGCTTGCAATAAGTCAATTTTAGAAAATATTGTGCCACCTGCCATTGATGCTAATAATTCATCAGGCGTCGGCAAGGGATGCTCGTCTATCTTTAAATTTGGGTTGATGGTAACACTATAATCACCGCAAATTCGTACCGTACCGTTTTTTTTTAAAACGGGGACAATGGGCGTAGCCCAGTCCGAATAATCGATTTTTTGAAGGATTCCTGCTTGAGTAAGATCGTCAAGAGTTTTCTCAACTTTTTCACGTAAACGAAATGGAACCACTCTTGGTTTATGAAAAATTGGTGTAATATTCTTCTTTAAATTAATACGAGCTTGAATATTAGAAATTTTAGCAATTGATTGATCTGTTAGATCTTTGAACTCATTAAGTAAAAATTTTAATTGTGTGTTATTGTTCGAAGGTTTAATCGTATGTATGGATTGTAATTCGCCAAGTAATTTCTGTATGCCTGAGTGTTCTTTTAATTGTCGTATCCATTCTCGACCGAGAAGCGATTCCCGATTTTCTTTTGTAATGTATAAATTTAATTTACGCAGAAACTTACCGCTCTTAACATTTACAGTAATGTAACCAATAACGTCTATTTGAGTTTTGCAATATGATACTAAATTTATGTCAGTAGGATAAATTGTTGAATTCGCGAACAATCTTCGTGCTTTATTTCTAGACATTAACGTAACCACTGCGCCGCTATCGATTTCGAAACGGACTTTCTTATCGTTTACATTTAACGTTGTGTAGATTTTATCTCTGTAATTTGTATGTTCATTCACGCGTAATACACTGTGTGCGGTATTTGACGAATTGGTATTAATTGAATTTGTCGCGAATGATTTTGATTTACATACTTTTTTAATGTGTCCTGCTTTCCCGCACTTAGAACACGTAATCGAACGATCCATTGTACAATCATTTGCATAATGGTCCTTGCCACAACGGTAACAAACGACATTTTGTGAATTATTTGGTTTCGCATGCATTTTACTGTCTTTATTTTTGCTTGGATAAAAAGGTTTCTTAGACTTATCTCTAGGTACTGGCTTCTTCGTAGAATGTCCTATTTTGACGATGGCTTCCTCCCCTCGACATTGCTTGGTTCCTTTCTCTGAGAGTTCCATTGCTGTCGCTGTTTGTATTGCTTTTTCCAGGGTGAGGTCCTTTGTTTCCAGCAGTCGATTTTGGATGCGTTTATTCCTTAATCCAAGAATAAAATAGTTGCGTATTCCTGTGTTAGTGTAGTCTCCCATCTTGCAATTAATGGAAAGCCTTTGCAACGCCGCCAAAAAGTCTTGTACTGATTCTCCTTCTTGTTGTTTGCGCTGCATCAATTTAAAGTTTTCAGCTACTTCTAACGTTTCCGGTTCATAAAATTCTTGTAGCAGTTTTGTGATGTCATTGAACGTTTTTGCATATGGATCTTCCGGTGCAAGACGGTTAGATAGCATTTTGAATGCTGCTGTACCAACAAAATGCAACAGGTACGGGACTTTTTTATTTTCTGCTATCTCGAAGATTCCAAGTGCACCTTTGAACCGTTTCAGCCATTGTGTCCACGTGATTTCGTTTGGATCGAAAGGATCAATATTAAATGCAATTGGTATTTGCTGTGCCATTGTAAATTTAATTTATTTCACGAACGTGAAACTTTATCTTGATTTTCTTCACGTATATGTAAAAAGAATTTGAATGTTCCCGTTTAGCACATGTATATGCATGTACAGTCGGTGTCAATAATGCAAGGATGATGCAATCGAATGTTCTCAACGGCACTTGCAACTGGCACCCGGCACGTGCTTGCCTGGACCCCGCACGCACTGCAGAATGTTCTCGCGCCTTTCCCACGCATAAAGAATTCCCCTTGCATGTAAGTTCTGCTTTTGCTATTCTCGATCCTCGTCGCCACTATTGTGTATGCTTGATCGCTGCCGTACTGGTAGGTAGTGGGTTTACAGCATTAGCAGAGTGGAACAAGGTTAGATAATTGGTGAACACAGTTTATTGCGTCGTATAAACTTATATTACTATAACGTGTGCACGAGACGCTGGTCATACGAGGAGAGAGTCTTGAGAAGAAACCTTGCAGTAGGATTGAGTCACATGGCTAGATACGCAAGGCAGGTTCGCATGAGCCACCAATCGGCTTCGATCGCGCATGAGAACGGGTCATGCGCGTATACTCTTAATATTAATAGGAACATATATAACATACACATACTCATAAATACATATTTTTCTGTAATACGCTTTTGTACTAAAGTTTTTCTTTCAACCATAGCACGTTTATAAATCCATGCTACACTGCATTAAAAATACGGATGCATAAACCACATACGTTATATGAAAATGAGTTTACTCAGATAATAAATGAAAATAACAATTCAGGCGTTGTGCATTTTACATATATGCTCTGACAGAATTAATTTAATGCAGATATATTAAAAAGAGAAAGTAACCGCAAAGTACAAAGTTTTATATCAAACTTCGATTAATGTTAAAAGATATATTTATGTCTGCAATTTCTGCAGAAATATTTATCTTACAGATATGTGAGTAGACACAACGTTCTCAAGGATCAGTACTTTGAACGATCAAACGGTGAATGATTTTTTACTTGAGCAAGCTAATGAATGGATGGACCAATAAGAAAAACGGATTAAAAAATTACTAAGTATAGTGGTGAAGGTATTACGCACATATCTGTAAGGTAAATAATACTTATATAATGTACAATTATATGTGTAATTGTTAGTAATACTTATATAATTAGTATGTTTTTGTAAGAAACGTAACAAGTATAGCATCAAACATCTAAAAAATATTTTTCTCAAAAAATATCTCCACATTTTTTTCTCTCATTAAAAATCTCAAACAAAAAATTATTCTTTATTATACTTAAATATACACTTTACTGTTAATATATGTAAATCTTTAATAAAATAATTAAAAATGTCAATTCTACTCGCACTCGTATAACATCAACTAAATGAGAAATTTTATTGTTACAGTTTTGATGGAATATTAATGTACTATTCTCTTGGTTTTTGGGTTACGTACTATACTATTTACGTACTAATCTAGCTTCGGTTTTTTAATCGGTCACTAGCGTGCTGCAGCCACTTCTTTATAATGGTCTCAATGTCGCTCTTAGAAACATTCTTCATTTTTGAAATGGTTTCTGCAACATAGAATTTTGTAATTAGATATATAGATATTTGAAAAAAAAGTTTAACATTAATATTTAGTTTAGAAAAAATGAGATAATAAATAAATTATTAGTGGAATAGATAGAATAATGTTTATAGACACAATTCTTATCACCTTTTAAAAAATGGAATTTTAATTAAAAACAAATGTTTAATTGGCAGAAATTAAACTTTTAAATTAACGGGGAGACCCGTTTGGTTGATCACTTAAATTAATTATATTACCTTCGGCAGTGTACGCTACGGGTCAGTTCCTTCTTGTTCAGACTTTCGCCAATGTCCTTTAGGTTAACGCTAACACCAGGCTCTTGCAATGAAAACCTAGACGGCCAATATCAAGTAGAAGCGGTTAAAAGTAGAAAACACATAATAAATGAGATGATGTAGGTAGGGAACAAAATTGCGCAAGAAATTCGAAGTATTCGGACAAATGCTATGAATACTACAAACTGCGACAAGAAGACATGCTCAAGGCAAAATTGACGAAAAGGAGGAGCAAAGCAAACTCAAGGAGATGGTCAAAGATCATGCTACGATGCGAAATCGATCATTTACCTTCGTTAGTATACGCTATGTGCCACGGTGCCAGTTCCGAATTCTTATTCCGCTAATGTCCGCCACGCCGCCGCCGATGCAAAATTTCTAGAAGCGGGAAATGGCGAGAAGTCAGAAGCACAAGCACGCCGCGATGCTGCGCATGCGCATTACGTTGTGGTAATTTATTCTATTACCAGGCGAAAATTGATTTCTTTTCGAACTCATTACGAACAGAAAGAAGGATTTCTTTTAAAACAACTTAAATGAACTCCATAAGAGATCAAAAGTTATACTTCTATAGAATTCTTTTTCATTATCAGAAAATAATTTTTTTGAATTCATTTTAAACAAATTACGGGAAGTCATAAAAAATTCGAAAAAGTGAATTCATTTTGAATACATTCTGATCACCTGTGCTATCTGGGAATTCTATAATATTCATGCTGCCAGATATAAATTTTCAAAGTTTGTAAAAGAATTTGATAATAACAAACATTTTAGCATTTTCTTAGATACAGATGCTTATTAACCCTCTGCCTACACACCTTATTTTTCTCCCGATTCCTACACACAGGGGTTACGCTAACCCAAAATTTCATTGACTTATATCTTCAAAAGTATTTAATCAATTTTAACTTCTTTTTTTTTAATCGAAATAAAAAATCTAAGAATTATGATAGTCTTGGCTGAAAAGTCGAAGATATTAAAAGAAAAAAGATTTTTTGAAAAGAATGAGAAAGAAATGAAAAATTTTTGTAAAAATTGGTCTTCTTTTTAAACGCCCGTATTTATTAGAAAAAAACAGACAAAGTAATTAAAATTGTGATCAATAGAAAGGAGAAGAGTTGTACTTTAAGAATCTATCGTCAGTTTTTTTATTCTGTTCAAAAAATATATTTATTTCGTAATGTGAATTTAGTAAAAAATGATTGCAGTTCAAACACAATAGTAAAAGAAAATAGTAATATTTATTTAAAAAATATAATTATTAATACACAAAAACATAATTATTAATACAAAAAATATTTATTACAAAAGATTTTATTTGTTATAGAAAAAAGTTTTAATTTGTAATGCTACAATTGCAGTATATTTTCGCAAAATTATCGCGACATTGGTAATATATACATATAAGTACTGTTGCGTAAATGATATTTAATGAACAAAAAAATAATTTCTACTTACCCTTCAAATTTGGAACTTTTCCACTTTTTGTTACGTTTCCTACACACGGGGTAAGTGTAACCCCAACACACAACAACAAACTCTTTTCCCGCCCCAGTCCCCTTGCTAAATACTTTTAAGTAGCGGGCATTTCAAAATTGACTGGGATTACCGTAACTCCATGTGTAGACAGAGGGTTAAATAATTTATATTTTAAATATTTTTATATCTAATTTTACATCTTTTTCTATATTACTTATTACATCTCTTGTAATTATAATTTTAAAGACTGTCAAGAAAGTTAAAGTGATAAATTCCGCGACTAACAGAAATAATGTAAGAAATAGAGGAAGAAGAAATAATAGATAACATTTAAGAAAGAAGATTGAAGATAGATAAGAAAACATGGAAAGTTTTACTGTACATAATAGAAACATGCAAGAATTAAAACAGAAATTAAGAGAAATAATAAAAAACCAGAGAGAACGAAATTAATAACAGAAGGTGACTTCAACGCAAGAATTGGCTTCGGGGATAAAATGTGTAAAAAAGAAAAAACAAATAAAAAGCAAAAAATCTCAAAAGACAATACAATTAATAAAGAAGAATAGATATTCTTGGAAATAGTGAGACAAAAAGAATGGGACATGTAGAAGGGAACAAAAGTAAAAAATTTGAATTATGTCACTATATAATCAATTACCAAATTACCTCGTTCTTCTACGTATGTACCCAATATACTACGTACATAACCAAATAAACAAAGCCGGAGTAAAGAAGCAAATCGACAGATTAAAGAAAAGTAAAGCAGCAAGAGAATATAAAATCGAAAATAAATCTTGGACATATGTAAACCCAAAGTTCGTCAGAAATTATTAACAAAATGTGGTGTGGAAACGGACTGCCGAAGCAATGGAAAGAAAGAGTAATAGCGCCAAAAAGGGAGATAAGGAGAATATCAAAAACTACAGAGGAATAAAACGTACTGTATAAAATATATGCGATGATACTGTATAGAGAAAAGACTTGAAGACGAAATAAAGAGTAAAAAGATGGGTCTAGTACACTTGGCCGATAATCACTTGACCGACAGTTCATTTGACCGACACCGTTTGGCCGACAGTACACTTGACCGACAGTATCACTTACAAGGGAACCTCGCGAACCTGAAAATTCTGATTTTAATGAAACTTGGCATAAGTATAGAGGGGGTAAATACATAAATTTAGAAATTATAAGTTGGTGCTTATAAACGGTTTAACGGGTTGAAACCACCCTTCAAAAATTTAGAGTTTTTGCCTTTTCTCGATATATCTCGTAAACTAAACGAAATATAAAAGAATGTTTCATACAAAAGTTTTACAGTATAAGTACCTCTAGTTAACTATATTATTTATTTTTCCCAAAAAATTTTTGGGAAAAAATAAATAGAATAGTTAAATAGAGGTATTCACGCCGTAACTTTTGTACGAAACATTTTTTTATATTTTGTTTAGTTTACGAGATATATCGAGAAAACGCAAAAATGTCCCAACTTTAAAGCGTGCTTTCACCCTTTCAAGCCGGTTTTGAACCGAAATAAAACATTTTTAAATTAATGTATTTACCCCTCTACATTTATGCCAAGATTAAAATCAGACAATTTTCCGTTTAGGCTTATAAACGGTTTGAAGGAGTAAAATTATCCTTCAAAGGTTGAGGTATTTTTACCTTTTCTCGATATATCTCGTAAACTAAACAAAATATAAAAAAATGTTTTATACAAAAGTTTTACAGCATAAATACTTTCATTTAACTACGCTGTTTATTTTTCGAAAAAAAAATTTTTTTTAATTAAAATAAATTTTTAATAAAATTGACTTTTATGTATATAGCATTTATAAAGTAATTATACTATTTTATACTATGTTTTATTTATATCATCTATGTGGATATTACGTATGTTACATATTATCTATGTTATAATACTATACATTTATATCTGCATCTCTGTATGTATTAGTTTTCATTTAACAGGTGCGCAATATTAGAGTAGTCACGTTGCTTTCACACAGTTCATCAAATGATAAGTCATTCACTGCATTTGTTATAATATCTTTTATCACATTACGTAATTGTATTTCTCTTTCATTTATAGGCGTTGGTGGAATATGTGTAATTTGAAATAAAATAATTAACATATTAAGAACATTCGCAACATTTATGTGTAACATTATGCTTCGCATAATTAAAAACAATCTAACAGAAAAATCAAACACGTTAGATGTGGTGTATTGATCAAGCATACGTTAGACTTGATACTGATGTGAAAATGACGCGTAACATCATTAATAAAAATATCAAACTTTGATACGTGACTTCCATTTCATATATAATATATACCGTGACATGAATATAAAACTTGAATGTGAATTTGTGACGTAGACAGAATGAACTGTGTGAAAGCAACGTGACTACTCTAATATTGCGCACCTGTTAAATGAAAACTAATACATACAGGGATGCAGATATAAATGTATAGTATTATAACATAGATAATATATAACATATGTAATATACACATAGATGATATAAATAAAACGTAGTATAAGATAGTATAATTACTTTATAAATTCTATATACATAAAAGTCAATTTTATTGAAAATTTATTTTAATTAAAAAAAATTTTTTCTCGAAAAATGAACAGCGTAGTTAAATGAAAGTATTAATGCTGTAAAACTTTTGTATAAAACATTTTTTTATATTTTGTTTAGTTTACAAGATATATCAAAAAAAGATAAAAATATCTCAACCTTTAAAGGATAGTTTCACTTCTTCAAACCGTTTATAAGCCCAAACGGAAAATTTTCTAATTTTAACTTGGCATAAATGTAGAGGGGATAAATACATTAATTTAGAAATGTTTTATTTTGGTTCAAAACCGGCTTGAAGGGATGAAAGCACGCTTCAAAGTTGAGACATTTTTGCGTTTTCTCGATATATCTCGTGAACTAAACAAAATATAAAAAAATGTTTCATATAAAAGTTTTACGGCATAAATACCTCTATTTAACTATTTTATTTATTTTTTCCCCAAAAATTTTTTTTAAGAAGTAAATAACATAGTTAAATAGAAGTACTTATACTGTAAAACTTTTGTATGAAACATTTTTTTATATTTCGTTTAGTTTACGAGATATATCGAAAAAAGGCAAAAACTGTAATTTTTGAAGGATGGTTTGAACCCTTTAAATCGTTTATAAGCACCAACTTATAGTTTCTAAATTCATGTACCCCTTCAACATCATTTACCCCTTCTACATTTATGCCAAGTTTCATTAAAATCAGAATTTTCGGGTTCGCGAGGTTCCCTTGTTAGTCGACAATTACATGACCGACAAGTACACTCAACCGACACGATTATTTGACCGACACCGTTTGGCCGACAGTACACTTGACCGACAGTATCACTTAATCGACAATTACATGACCGACAAGTATACTTAATTGACACAATCATTTGACCGACAGTTCACTTAACCGACACCACTTGGCCGATACACTTGCTCTGTGAGTCACAGATGCGCACAGTAACAAACGGACACAGGCCAAACGAACACAGTAACAAATGCGCACAGTCGTAAACCCATGTGGTGCAGAGAATGCTTTGCGCGCGCACACACACACACACACACACACACACACACACACACACACACACACACACACACACGCACACACACACACACGTGATGCAAGGGGGGCTTCGCCTCCCCTCCCGCACCCACACCGTCGGTAGGGGTGCCCTGAGAAGTCGCAACCCATGTGGTAAGTCTGTTAGTTACTGTGTCCGTTTGGTTCGTGCGCATTTGACCCGTGCACATTTGGTCTGTGCGCATTTGTATGGATATAATATGGATATGTAGTACTGGATATGTAGTACTAGAGAAGACAAAGATGAATAAAGTAAGGATAAAAACTGGAAAAAGCGTAGTGAAATAAAAAGAACAGAGAAAGAGTAAGAAGAATAAGATAATTCTGGAATGTTGGAGAGAAATTGAAGGAAAGAAGGATAAAGAAGAATCAAAGTAAGAAAAGAATAAAATAAGTTTATTATAGATTAAAGTTAATAGATGTTCAGAAAATAAATAGGCTAAGACTAAAAGGGAAGGAGTATAGTAGAAAAGGTAAACAGAGACGAACAAGAACAAAAAAGATGTGAAGAAATAATGTGGGCAAAATATAATAGACTGTACGAAGAAATAAAAACAGAACAAAGAACTTTTATTTATTTTAGTGGAGTATAAAAATAGGGATCAATCAATGAGAGCTAGATTTAGATGTAGAAATGAGGCATTAGGGACTAGATACTGGAAAAAAGAAGAGGCGAACAAGTGTAGACTATGCAATTTAAAAGTAGAGACTTTGGAACACTTATTAGGAAAATTTACAGAATTGCGAAGACAAAATTTCTCTATTAGGAAAATGTTATTAAAAGTAGATATAGGTAGAAAGTGGATGAAAAATGTATTAGAGACGAAAAATGACAAAGAAAAACGTAAATAATCGTTAAGAATCCTATGTAATTATGTAATCATGCTATATGTAATTATGTAATTGTGTAATTATGTAATTATGCTATGTGTAATTATGTAATTGTGAAATTATGTAATCATACTAACCCCCTTTTAAAGGTCGAAAGGCATAAGAAATAAACGAGTTATGTATATATTATATGCAGTAGTAATTTTATGCAGGGTATAATAACAAATGAAAAAACAACATTTGGCGCGCGCGAAGCGCGCGCTTGATCTAGTTTTGCATAAAAAGTTTGTTACTGATTGTATTGTTGTCGTTTTTCCGCGATGCTGACTGGTTCTCTCGCTGCGCTTACTTCGTGTTGTGAGAGTAACTGTCATTGCGATTGAATTTTGACAGTTGTTAAATTTGTATAACGCGCGTGTTTGTGATGTCTAGTGTTTTATAAGCTGCGAACTGAATACAATCTTGAAGCACAATCATAAACTAAAGCTAGATGGAATAATACCGCTACGACCGTGAATTTTACCATTTAGGATTAATTCTGCAATAATGCACTTAAAGTTCTGTATACATATTATATAGGATTCCGTTATATTACAAACGCGTAAAAACACATAGAAGACGGATCAATTCATAAATATTATTACACTTGTAAGAAATAAAAAATGCCTAATCAATTTGACAGTAATAATAAATATATAAATATACAATACTAAAAGAAAAATAATAATAAAATAAATAATATGGTTTTATGTTTTCGATCACGATTATACTTGTTTGTGATTACCGTTTGCTGCGATTTGCAAATATATGTACTTTATTAATATAAGCCAATAATTGAAAAACACGATAACTTTCAAGGTATAGTACTTGTAAACCTTGAATATATTATTTTACTTTTGAAAATTCTTAAGTTAATTTTGTTATTTAATTTTGACAGAAAGTGCAGACTGTACTAAGATACGCTGTAAAGAAGGCCAAACTTGTTTATCCGAAATGAAGTCTGGACATCCACGTTGCATGACCTGTACTTATCGTTGCCCGCGGAAACGGGAACACGTCCGAAATAGAGCGCATCGTGATCGAGATCGAGATCCATCAACGACCATGTTATGTGCGACAAACAACATTACTTATCCCAGCTGGTGTCACATTATCAAGGATGCCTGTGTTACTGGCTTTGTTCTTGAAACACGGCATGCGGGCCCCTGTAATGCTTACGATACAGCTCCTCTTTACATCGGTAAGTTTATAGTTATTAAAAAAAATTTGTGTGCAAAGTTATATAAATCTACGTAAAATATTACGTGCTACAATTTAATAAAGCACAAGATACTTGGATTTATAAACCATCAAAAAAAATAAAGTATTGCCAAGAACCGACTTCGAAAATTTTAATATTGAAAGGGTCGGCAAGATGATAAAAAAGTAGATTGAGGTAAACGTAAAAGTTTACTATTGTTTTGGGATAGCGCAATAATAACCGAGGTATCCCAAAACTATGGTGAACTTTTACGTTCCTTTTATCTTCTCATAAATTAGTGTATGGTACTCATAATTAATCCTGTATATGTACAGTGCATTTAAAAAGTTTCAGGATTGATGCTATAAAAAATCAAATTTTGTAAATAAACACAATTTTATTTTTTAATATTCAATATACATTTTTTCTTTCTCTATACACGTTTAGCAGCACTTATCTAGATTCTGGAATATTCCTCGGTTGGAATTGTCTTTAGAATCGCTGTCACATTTGTCTTAATGGACTCCACATTCTCGACACGGTTCCCTTTAAAGACAGTTTTCAGTTTTAGAAAAAAAGAACATTGCTAGAGCCAGTGAATAGTGCAAATGATTAATAACTACGATCGATTTTTTGCCAAAAATCTTGTCACAATCAACGATGATTGTGCTGGAGCGTTGTCGTGCTGGAAAAACCATTCTCCTGACTGATGCAATTCTGGTCTGATCTAACGGATCTTTTTCAAAAGACAATCCGTGACTTCGCAATAGAAGGGTCCGTTTACAGTTTACTGTGCCTTGTGACACAAATTTCTAGTAGATAAGTCCTCGCGAATCAAAAAATACCATTGTTGGATATCCCTCTTGGATCATCTTCGAGCGATTCACGGCCATTCTTCACGGCTCTTTGTTCCGTAATGAAAATCATGACAAGCCATTTAAAAAATTTGAAATCTTTACTACACATAATCTGGAACAAGATGACGACGCCAAAAAATATAGAAGATTTACAAAGCTTTATACTAGCCAGTTTTATCATTAAAACATAGATGGCATTACTAGTGTGTCCCCCCAAAAATCAGTTCTGGAATTTTTTGAATACATTGTGTTTGTGTTCGTGTTTGTTTGTTTGTTTGTTGTGTGTGTGTGTGTGTGTGTGTGTGTGTGTGTGTGTGTGTGTTACATAATTTAGTTGCTTTTTTTTCTTATTTTTTGTAGTTTCACAATTTACGTATTTCTTTTCTCACGCAATAGACAATAACTTTGCAAATAAAAATAAAATATTTTAATAACGATAGTAATCGTACATTGTAGAAAATCATACTCGTCACCTTTTCTTAATAAAATTTTATAATTACTTAATATATTGTTGAACTTAATATGTTTCAATCGAAAAGGTGTTATGAATCCATTAACGAGTATAAAAATCGCAAGAATATATCCAGATAGCTAAATATTTTGCAGTTACAGTCATGTTGCCAACTATTATTGCAGTAACTAATTTAGACTAACTCGGAACAAGGTGAGACAACATTAGATTGAACTTATATAAATTTTATTTTTAACAACAGCAAATTGATAGCAACATGTTAATATTAATTTGTTATTAATTATTCGTTGCTGTTATGTTACTGTTATATCGCAAACAATATAAACAATATAATGTACCAATATTGCTGACCGTTTTTTTTTTTAATGTTATTAACTTGTTGTAAATAGTCATGAATTCATAATATGTTATATTTCAAATATCAGCAAAGACATAGTAAATATATAACAATACATGTAATGTATCTACTACATTATACTTAGTTATCTGGATTAATTTTTTTTCAAAGTCATTAAAGCCAATTTTAATTAAATATTTACCGAATTTCTTTACAGAGGAAGATAACACTTCAAACAATTACGGTGTTGATCTGGCGGATGAAAATACAAAAGTGGCTGATGATTACATTAAATCTCCTTATGGTCTTCATCCTGTGCCATTAAAAACATCTACTAAAAGACAACTCAGAAAAAAAGCAGGATAGTTTAGTAAAAATATATATTCTATTTCATTTCACTGAAGGCAAAATATTTAAATCTTATTAACATATTTAAATAAAAACATGCGGTATTTAAAAAAAATTTGAGTACTTACGTAGGAAGCAGTTAAACAGCAGTTCTTATTTAATTTAAAGCATACAGGGTGATTTAGAATGACCCAGGTGTTCTTGCAATGACATATTCCTGAGTTAATTCTGAGACGATTCTTCCTTTACAAAAATTTGATCCAAAGCTTACTTTTTGAACGATTAAATAAAACAATTGCTGAATCACGGAAGGCATACAGAAGATAGGCAGGGTTGGACTCACCATCCAACACGGGTGATTACAAATTCGATGCCTTTATACTGCTTGACGGATGAATAATTTTACAACGAATGAATAACACTTTATATGTAACACTTTACATGTAACAAACCCATAAGTATCGATAAGTCATAAGTTTCTTCTTTCTTGTCGCACAATACGCATCGAATATACTTACGCACTTGATCGAACGATTTATAAATCTATCGGTTTATTACTGTTAATGACTACCGAGTAATTATTCCGCGGATTATTTTTATTAAGAAACAATTCAGATTACAGTAATTACCCTAATAACTATATCTGCTGTGACAAATGTTGGCAACAGATTCTGTTATCAAAAAGGCAGCAAAAGAAAAACATGTCTTGTTATTGCAAACACTGTTAGTAGATATTCAGCAAATATTTAGCAACATCTGTCATTAAAATACATGATAAAATAATAGTAAACTGCGAGCAGATTTGTTGAAAATATTGATGATAGATTGACAACAAACACCAAAGTGCAAATAATGTTAGCAAATTGCCTGCCGAAATGCAACAGCGTCTATGTGTCAAAGTACGCGATAGATTGATGCCAGAAGCGCAGCGGATCTGTTAAAATGTCAAATTGGCAATTAAAAGCGGCACCACCGATAAGCGGCTTAACTCTCTGAGGAGTAAGATGCAGCCGACGCGCTACATAAAGACTACTCGCAGCGCAATTACGGCAAGCAAAAATTAACTTCCTTCGCTAGGCATGCGAAGGTGCCAGATGTAGCGAAGAACCGCTATATAATACTTTTACAGAATATTGTATTTAAGTGAAATGTCACTTCATTTTGACTGGCAGTATTTTCACTCTTTTAGAATGACATTTCACTCCAAGAAATTTAAAAAGATAGCTTACATCGATTCTCAAGTAAGATCATAACTGTGAAAACGAAATTTAGATTCAGCAATCTGACGTCATTCACAGATTTGCTTTGCATTTGACAGCAATTTGCCATCATTTTTGTGTACAGATTTGCTATGTATTTGGCGCAATTCTGCTGTGAGTTTACATTGCAACACCTGTTCTCAATTTGTTGCATTAATTTGTCATTTTACTGCTAGTGACAGATCTGCTTTGGTGTTGCATTCAATTTGATATCAGGATTTGATGACAATTTTTGCTCGCAATTTGAGGACACAATTTGAGGTGCACACAAGGTTTTGGCAGATTCATTTTACAAGAAATTGTTAATAGTCTGCGGTGCTGGCCCACATAATCCTAGAATTGTCACAAATTTTTTAAATCGGCGGTTTCCCGAACGTTGAATGGGCCGATATGGTCCGATATGTTGGCCTGCAATATCTTCAGACCTCAATCCATAGGATTTTATCTTGTGGGGTTACTGCAAGGAATTAATTTACAAAGGGCATCCTGAGAACGTCGAAGAATTAAATGACAAACTTTATTATGCCATTTTTATAATTAAGGACGAAGTTATGGAGAAAGTTCAAAAAAATTTGTTGAGGTACATGAAAGCCAACATCAATGAACGGCGGACACTTTAAACATTTATTATAAAAATAAAATTAATTTGCTCTTTTTAAAACAACCAATTATTTTATCTAAGAGGAACATTTCTTCACACTCGCAATAAATTATTTTTTTTAAATTGACACTTTTGATGTACAGGCAAACGCTTGATACTGTTACGCGCGTACTCGCGGAAAAGGAAGAAACACGTTTAAATTCAAAAAGGTAAGCTTTATTGAACGATAACAAACACGTCCATTCGACACAAAACCGGGATTCAACTCTCTGTTTTACATCCGTTGTCAAAATAGTGACAGTTGACAGCGCTCTTCCAAGAAATCAATAAATCGATTGGCTTTCAGACAGCTGAGTCGCGGCCGAGGAGTATACCGGGCGACGCACGTAATAATACTTTAACATTATTTACTTATTCACTTATACCACCTATATTATTTTGGATTTAAACGAGATTTATTTTTCTTTTTTTAAATAATTAAAGATTGATACATATTTAAGTCTCGTTTAAAGCTAAAATAAAGTTGCTGCAATCGGACGTTCATACGCAATACGCATATACTTCGAAACATTCCACTGCCGATTAATTAATACTCTGCATTATCATAATATCAGATTGATACCATGATTTACAGACTACAATTATCGACAGATTTGCACTTAAAGCTCTTTAAAAAACATAAGCTTGATTCGTTCTGTTGACTTTGAGTCTCCGCGTCGGGTTACGTGCGTTGTGTAAACGCGTTTTCTTCCTCGAATAATTTTTATTCGCTGAATAATTAACCGATAGTAATTAATAGCAACGAACAGATAGATTTGTTCGTGTGTGAGTGTGTCTAAATCTGTAAAGCATTGATACATGATACATTTTGTAAAAGACAACAATTTTTTAACTGATTACTGTAATTGCGTAATCTGTAGTTACTGTAATTTGAATTGTTTCTTAATAAAAATAAGTCGTGGAATGATTACTCAGTAGTAATAGTAATAATAATAGTAATAAACCGATATATTTAGAAATCACTCGATCAAGTGCGTAAATAAATTCAATGCATATTGTTTAACAAGTAAGAAAAAACTTATGACTTATCAATACTTATGAGTTTGTTACATGTGAAGTGTTACATGTAAAGCGTTGTTTATTTCCGGTAAAATTATTCATCCGTTAAACAGTGTGAAGACATTTAATTTGTAATCACCCGTGTTGAATGGCGAGTCTAACCCTGCCTACCTTCCGCCTCCCGTGATTCGGTAACTATTTTATTTAATAATTAAAAAAGTAAGCTTTGGATAAAATTTTCGTAGAGGAAAAATTGTTTTAGAATTAACTCAGGAATATGTCATTGCAAAGACACCTGAGTTGTTCTGAATCATCCTGTACATTTATTTAACATAAGAGATGTATATATTTTTATTTTTAAGCTTTCTAGAGATTTATATTATAATAGTACTTGGTACACGCGCGCGCATTATTTATTGCTTTCTTGACAAAAGAAGTAGGTAGCATAAATAAAATTCTCTCTCTCTCTCTCTCTCTCTCTCTCTCTCTCTCTCTCTCTCTCTCTCCGCCCCTCCCCTTTCCTTCCTTCCTCCATGTCTTTTTCCCTCTCTCGTAATGTTTTACTCAAAATAAGTGATTACCCAGTAAGCAAAGGACATTAAATAAATCTTTTAAAACATCGATTTTATGTGGATTTTATGTACATTATGACATAATATTTTATAAATGTTTTTGAATTGTTACTCCATAGTGTAATAGTCTTAAATATTATAATATATAATTATAATGTTGACATTATAATTTATGTTCAAATATTTTTTATAATAACATTATATACAACATTAAGAACTATATATTTAAAAACATTATATGTTATAAAATATTATTTATTATAATATTATAAAATATTAATATTGTAATAACGTTGTGCAATGATATCTTGCTTACTAGGTAATCTTCATAAAAGGATACTATTGTATTAAAATATCAATAATTACGCGAAATAAACATATGAATTCGCCGGTAATGAATATTAAGAATATAAGTTTATTCGTCGACAGCAACTGGTAATAAGGAACTACAAATGTCTTTTGGCCGACGTTTCGGCCCTGTGATTTAGGCCTTTTTCAAGTTAGAACTAAAATAAATGAGATTACAGTCAAAAATATAATTTTAAAACAAATATAATGCAAAAACTGAAACGATTTAAATTATCAAAGGAGCAATACCTGATTCAATTAAAAAATAAAGTTTATTGTTTGCACACCAAGGACATTTTAGAAATATAATAATTATTTGATGAAAAAGCATGAGCAATAAAAGAAATTAAACTGGAAAATTGATGTCCGATTAACACTTGCATACTTAAATCATATTAATCGGATTTCAATCTTTCAGTTTTATTTCTTTTACTGCTTATGTTCTTTTACCAAATAATTATCATATTTCTAAGATGTCCTTGATGTGTAAACAATAAACTTTCTTCTTTAATTCAATCAAGTATGGTTCCTTTGATGATTTAAATCGTCTCCGTTTTTGCATTATATTTGTTTTAAAATTATATTTTTGACTGTAATCCCATTTATTTTAGTTCTAACTTAAAAAAGGTCCAAACCAGAGGGCCGAAACGTCGTGACACATTTGTAGTTCCTTATTGCCAGTTGCTGTCGACAAATAAACTCATATTACCAATAATTACATTAATAATGTTAATTTATCTTCCATTGGTTAATACATTTAATTGCGTGAATTAATTAAAATATAAGTATAGTGTAAAAATATGATTTGTAGATATAAGCACGTATACATGTACATGTACGCATATGTGTGTAGCGACGTATTATGTGTCTCATATAGTCTTATACAAAACCCACTCGGTATATAATATTTCTAAAATATTTTGTTTGAAATATTACACTTTTACAAAAACATTGCAGAAATTTTACACGACCATTTCTGCTACATTTCTGCAATATTTCAATGTCCGCGATCATTTCGATCAAATGCAATCCTGCTGTAAGATTTCAACAATATTTTATTAATATTTTTGAAACATATTTATAAAAAATATTTTCGGATACATATTCTATTCAACATATCACGATCACCTTAGCCAGCAATCTTAGCTACACACTATTTGTAGCATTGCTTAATTTTTGCAATCGAAAAAACGGTTACTTATCCAATTGTCAGCTGCCATCGACGTTGCTTAACTTTAAAGGTCGTACGCGAACATTTCGTGATGATCCATGAATACTTAATGTTTATGAATACATATTTGTTATAGATCAATTTAATAAATATTGTCAGAAAGATGAAACGTGTATAGTTAAATAATGTTTTTATAAATAAATATAAATTTAAATTTTTACTGATTTTCACATATGCAAAATAACATGTAGAATCACTTATAAAAACATCTGTTTTTGCTATGTTCTTGTTGGAAAATTAAAATTATGCCACATGATGGAAACATATAAAAAGTTAAGTTTAAATTAGAAAAAACTGCGCTGCAGTTATTTTTGAGATTGCACATTATAACTATCGAACATATATACATATGTATTGTTTGGACAAAGATAAAGAATTTATAAAAATACTATTTAACGACAAAAATATCAAATACAATAAAATTTTTAGGTAATTATTCAGTTTAGGGGAGGCAGCTTCGATAACCTTGATCTTGACATGTTATTAAGGTCATCTTGCTGAGTGATCTTCAAAATTTTAGCCGTTGCTCGTGATTCGTTAAAAAATTATTAACAAAAAAAGTTTCATAAATACAACACATGATTATTTAGTATACGAGTACATCACATGGGATTGCAACTTTTCACGCGTAGCGAGGTCCACCGTCTCCCCGCTTACAGAGCGCAACGACGTCTACGCTTGTACTTTACCACCTTCTTTGCACTACACTTTGAGAATAACCGAAAAATGAACTGAGAATGTTGTGATTGATGTATATATATACTACAATACTCTATATGGTGTCAGATAAAGTTACAAACCTATGTGATATAGTACAAGTAGGAAATTTATAATTTATTGGTATATAGAGCCCTTAAAATTTCTGAACCAACTTTTTTGGATAGGGAATTAGAACATTCTTAATTAAGTTCTAACAAAAAATGGATATAGTAGTAAAAACATCAGTCAAACAGTCCAAAAATTGAAGAACAAAATTTCCAGTCTCAACAACATCTGGACGCCGAATGAAGAGCAAGAAAGAGAAAGAGAAGAGAACAAGATAGCTTCCTTCCGTATTTTCAAGGAACGACAGAACGCATCAGCAAAATTTTGCGTAGATACAATATAAAAGTGATCTTCAAATCACAAAAAAAAGATTTTCGAGTTACTTCCTAATCCGAGGGATCAGAGACCACGTTTAGAATCACCAGGTGTATACAAAATCCTCTGCTCTTGCGGAAAAGTGTACATAGGAGAAACTGAGAGGAAAATTAGTACACGAATCAAAGAACATCAATGGTGTACCAAATACGGCCACTTTTCTCAATCAACTTTAGTCGAACACTGGATGGAGACTGGACACTCCGTGCAATACGAAAAAGCTACAATGCTAGCTCCTTCTCAAGGTTACATTGCCAGGAAACATCGTGAAAGTCTAGAAATTTTGAAACATCCCGATAACCTTAATTGTGATAAAGGTCAGACAAGCCCAATTTGGCACTCCCGGTTTTTTAATTGATCAATTAAAAACATTTCCGAACAGCACATATTAATTGGCAAATAGTAAACCAATATTGTATTAAGATTGGTCAACAGTTGACCAATAGTAGGCCAATGAACTGTGCTACAATTGGACGAACAACTCCGCCTCTTCCACTTCTATCACCAGGATATATAAGGACGATTACAATTAAAGAGAGCTCAGTATCGGAGCTCCTAGCCCTGATGATGCAAACTGCAAAGTTTGCAAAACGTCGGCGCAACGCTGTACCAGGACGCGGCATGTTTGGAAGCCCTTTCTATTGGAAGCAACGTCAATGGCCGTGAAAGCTTTAAATCTAAATTTATAATTCTTAAGTTTTTATTATTGATGTAGAAGGAATTAAATTGCGCAATCACTGTTATTTATCTTATTATAATTTCCACTCCGCCCTCCCCCTGCACCAACTCTCCGTATTTTTTTCTAACCTAACCTAAACATTTTAAAGTCGCTATTGGTCACAATTTCAAATCTGAAGTCTCAAACTCTTGTGGTAAAGTATAAGCGTGGACATTTCGATTTGTAAGCGGAGGAGGGGGGTGGACCTCGCTACGCGTGGAAAGTCGAAAACCCATGTGATGCACTTTTATACTGAATAATTATCATATGTTGTATTTGTGAAACTTTTTTTATTAATAACTTTTTAACGAATCACGAGCGACGGCTA